>NC_079882.1:7272727-7575757 GCF_029227915.1 Hydractinia symbiolongicarpus | reverse complement strand
ATTTCAGGGAACGTTAAATGAATACAGAAGAAGAAACTATTGGAAGAAGTGTCGATCAGGGTAAGTTTAGGGGCAAATTGGCACTATTTTAAGGATTTTTCAATAATTTCCATTTTGTTTCTGTAATCTTTATATGTCGAACAAGTCTGAATTCATATCCTGCCATACAAATAAAAATTGGGGTAATCATGACATGATGCTTTGTGCAGAATAATTTTTATCTTGAGAATGAAAAGAGCTTTTTCAAAATTTTAAAAAGAGTTCAAGCAGCCTTTTAGTTCTAAAAATAAATTCAAAATCACTTATTGCCATGCAATCTTATCCCCAGGGCTCCTTTTCCCCCTTTCTGATATGTGGCTAGCGCGAAACTTTTCTTCTGCCATCACGCATATCAATAAAATATAAAATAAAACATAAAATAGAAAAGATAAGCAGTGGGAAAAACAAAAAAGTTTTATTCTCCTTTCTATGAGAAACCAGCCTGTGGATCATTCTTAAGATATTCCTAATTTTTGAATAATTCCCAGCTTTATATTCTTTTAAAAAAAGAGTGTATATATAAAGTAATAATAATAAAAAAAAACAAATTAGTGAATACAAGAATCCATCAGTTATACAAGTGAGTTCTCCTGCCTGCGACACTCTGCATATTGACTGCTAGAATTCCACACACATCCTTTCTCTGACTTGCCACAACTACGGTGATTCATCGAGCATTCATCGATCGGTTTATCCCATGTAACATTCCATTTGCACGAGTTTTTGCGATCACAGTATCCATCAACGCAAGTAGCTACAGCACAGTTACAATCGTACATCCCATTGATACCAAGCTTCATTTGTTTTGTTACATCATGCCATTTACTATTCATATCACACATACTGGTTTGCATTTGACCATCAACCAATCTTCCAGCAAGTAAATATTTTTCTCCTTTGTTAAAGAATTTTCCGCAGTTGCTTATTATGTCTTGTGCATGCGTGAAAAAGACTGGATTTTTGAGAAGATGTTGAATTTTGTCTTTTCCCTTGAAAATTTTTACAACAGAGATACTGTAGTATGCCATTCTTGGAGGTGGTATTCCCATCTGGACAAACAGTTCGTAATTCTTGATGAACGTATAGCGACGCCACGACGTAACGGCCGCCTTAAGCACTAAAATGTTGGTCAATTTGTTGCTAAAATTACTCAGAATGTACACAATATAATACATAAGATAATAATCACAGCTACTTCGATTCCACTACCTTTAATAGTGGTGAAGTGCAGAAACTAGAAATACGAGAAAGCGCAGCACTAGTGAGAAGCAAATAGGTCTAGAGACGAGGTTGTAAAAATAGCTACTTACCAAATTCTGATTTACAAAACGCATTTTGCGGATGTGTCGGCATGCACATACAACTTTCAGCGACACCTAAGTATCCTGCTAACAAAAGCACAATTGATAAGACTTTCATTTTAATTTAAACTTTACGCATAATCTTCTGGTGATTTCCTTCTTATCCTGTGATCAACTTTTTCTCTCTCGTCCTACACTGTAATAGGGTTGTTTTGATAATTTATATACCACAAATTTAAAGCAGTCTTTGTAAGTCTTGACGCAGATAGATCAGCGTTCCTTTATAAACAATGGTGGGAAAGTTAGTAATATAAAAGATTTACCTTTGATGGAAATGTTGTTAACATTCCTCATCCGTATCTTTATATAAAGATCTCGGATAGCTGTCACCAGTGTATTTCACAATTTCGTGAATATGGATTTCCTTACCATGTCTCTTTAAAGTTTATAACAGAAAGTTCCCACGAGAGTGCTCATCGTTATCAACCTTGTCCCCAAGGCATCTTGCAGCTCTTCTGACATCAAGTCCACTATTCGTATAGAAATTAGGGTAAGGAACACTGGGAATGAGGTTGCATTTGTTATGTAGAGCTTATTCTAATATCACTTTGAACAGAGGTTTTCACTACCGAGAAAGAAAAAAGAAACACAATAGGATAAACAGGTCAAATTATGCCGGACATTATGGATGACCTGGATTTTGATGAACCTAATATTCTGTTTTAGAACTTTTTAGACTACATTAACGTCGGGTAATTTGGTGGCAGGAAATTTTCGCGAATTGCGCCATTTGGGGAATTTTATGTTGTGAGAATTTGTTCTAGTTTTAGAAGTTAAAAAAGATTCAGATCCACAACCTACTTTCTAAAGCAATAACAAAGAGATGTGCTCGTAATGCAACCTTGTGCCCAGGGCTTTTCTACGCCTATGGTATTCTAACGGCTATTGTGCAGATTAATAATGAAAGCATTTTTCTGTGAAATACTATTGCTTTTCTAACAATAATATTTTTCATTTATCTCAATTTCATTTGTAGGTTAAATATCAATGCAATTGAGTTTCACTTGTAATTATCTGAAATCATTTGCATGTGGAACACAATTTACCGTAGATAAATAAAGAAACTAATTTTATAGAAAATAAAAAGGAAAGAAAAACAGATTATTAACACTGACAATGGAAGCGAAACAAGCTACCGAACAGATCACAGACAGTTTCATTCTTTATTTACAGCCTGACAAGAAATTTATCAACACTTACACAGAAATTGTGGGTTCATCGATTTGCCGCCAAAATACATCATATTCTGAAATAGCCATTTTCCTATTAGTTTGCGTTTTTTTTAAGACATACTAAAGTTTATTGTTTGGTTGTCTTCTTACTTACAATAAAAATCTTTGCAGGTGTACATACAAACCGATGCGATGATAAAGATACTGACACTAATTTTCATATTTACAACATATTCTGGAAGAGGTAAAAAATTTATTTCCGTTCAAATCTTATAAAAAAAATCGTTTATTCGTTGTAATAACAATTTCTATTCAGGCTCTTGCTGCTTTGATGACAATGATGAAATATACGAACTAAACAATGACATAGGAGGTAAAAGCGTTATGTTTCTTTATTTGATATTGTTGACAAAAAAAGGTCACCGCGTCGGAAACGAGCTATTTCTCGCCTGTTTTCTTTTTCATTAAAGAAAATCACTTACAAGAACACGATCCATGCTATCCTTTCGCCAATTTGTTTCCAAAAAGAAAACCTAGCAATGCAAGACGACGTGCTTCTCAATCAAAAAGGCGAAAACCATACAGAAAAGGAAAGAAGTTGAAAAGTAAATAAATACTTTAATTTTTGCTGAACATACGATCCCTCATAGGAGGATAGAAATAGAGAGATCCCACAAAAGGGGTTTGTGTAATTATTTTTAAGCTTTTCGTCGCTGATGTAGAGATTACGGTTAAATAAACGGTTGTGAATTATTAACTTTGAATTTTAATCCAAGTTGATTCACCAGGATTTTTTATGTCAATTAGGTCCAATTTCTGAATTCAGCTTAACATGGAAAGCCGGCGGAAATAACATCCCTGGCAGTAGGCACTTCAGTCGCAGCGCTCATTCCTTTGGTGAGAATTCAGGGGTGACCATTGGACGAGTGTATGACTTGAAAAACAGATCGAAAGCAAAGGCGTACAATGATCTCGTGAGTGCAGGTGTTTGGAAAAAACACGCCAAGAAATTGTCAGGTGGAGTCGGACTGAAAGGAAATGCTGCGAAAAAATATATTAATGTAAGTTTTATTGTCCCTGAATAATGCAGTGTGTTGCGTTAAGTAATACTTATGCTGTGTTTTGTATTTTTAAGAACAACCTGAAAGGTATCGTCATTAGTGAAAGAGCACAAGATAATCTCTTCAAAGTCGCTGTTTCTGAGGAAATCGCAACAGCGAAAAGAATATTCGCAAAACCCGATGTGGTAAAAGCATATGGAAAAGCAAATTGGAATAAATTGAATCCAGCTATCAAAGGAATTGTTGTTGATTTATTGTTTCATGGAGATTATACGGATAAAACAAGGAAATTTCTTCAAAAGGCAATCGTTGATAACGATTTAAAGGCACTAACCAAAATAATGAGCGACGAGAAGCTGTGGAGCAGTTATGGAATGACATCATTTCGATTTAAGCGAAGAAAGCAATTTCTTAAAAATGCTGTCAAAAAAGGGAAATAAAGTATAATATGCAGTAAATTTATGAGTGGGCAGAAAGACTACTAATATAGTATTGTAGTAATAAATATAAAGTTGTGAAGTTTAACCGCATTGTGCACAGTGTTACTCCAACGTTACTAAAACCTTCCTCCGCCTAAGGACACTGTATGAAATTTTGGCTTCGTACATATGAATCCAACTCAAGTAGAATTGCTAATCAGGCCCAGCAAAAATGCAAACATTTATAAACTAAAACAACCTCGTCCCCAGTGCTTATATGATATAATAACCTTGTTCAGGTTCCGCCCAAATATAAAAAACTAACAACCTCTGAGAACGAGGTTTAAACTAACAAGCTCTTGTTTGTATCGAAAACCATTCTCGTGCCCAGGGTTTGTTGTCTGATGTCAAAGCCGCTAGCGCTTATTTGACGGCTAAAAAAGGCAAGAACCCCCTGGGGTCGAGGTTGAACAAAAACTGGAGAATCGTTATTTGGAAATTGCTGCTTTATAAGGATAAGAGAAGACAACAGTACCCTGTTTTCACCAGACATATAATGCTACAAAGCCTTTGTACAAAGACTTAAACAGATACTTTTTAATAAAAAATACAGATGAAAGTTCCAATGTCATACAAAGGACACAAAATGATTTATTAGCGAGCATCAGCGTACCCTTGTATGTTTACTACGGAATAAAATGATCAGTTAAAACAAGATTATAATAGTTTGAAGATGAAGTTCTGTGTTAGGATATTTTGCCAAGTTGTTTTCAGCTGCAGTAAAAATAAATATCTATATTCTACAGTTCTCCTTGAAAAAATACCCATTCGATTTTTCAAAACATACTGACATTGGAGAGAAGCATTAAAACTCAAACAGAGTTACAATAAAAAGAAAAAAAAAAAAAGAAATGGAAATGAAATCACAATAAAGCATAAAAAGAGCAACGTTGAACCCATACTTTGTAAGTTTGTAAGTGCTGCCCAAAAATGCTGTTAAATTTTGGAACCATTTGTTGTGATGACAAAGACCTTATAACCGAATATTCTTTTGATTCTTAGTAACTTTGGTTGTCGAAAATACATTTTTTTGGAAGTATTATCGCCGTTAATGGCCGGTAAATTAAACTTTTAGATTCTCTTTAGCTCTTTTTTTGGAACAAAATAAAGAGCTGACAAAAGACTGACAGGCTAAAAAATACGATGGTCCCTGTGGGTCAATTTTTTTCTAATTTAAGAGCACTTCTCCTTTATGATTCAATCAATTTACCAACAGCTTTATACTGTAGCAGGTTCCACATGTGCATGAATAAAAAAATATATCGAATCAATTTAGCTCAGTAGAAGAGTTGTTAATTTTAGTTATTATCAATAGACACAATAAATGGCACAATGGCTGACACAGTTCTCGAAATGGTGGCAGTGTTTACCAAGCAATCTAGGAAGGAATATTGAACATTTTTCCAAAGTTAATGGTCTACTGATATATGCATAACATTTTTGAAGAGTTTTGATCTTTTTTTACGGCACCGGTATGTTATTTTCAAAAACGCGAGTTAAAGAAATCCAACTCAATCAATATTTCGGACCAGAATTGGGTCCAGGAATTTTTGAGTTCATGGAAGAGAAGCGTTCCACACTTTGGAAGAGAAACCTTTAGAATGGAATAGAACATTTCGAAGGAAAGAAGAAAAGTGCTTTTACTAAGAAGAGAAGTGTTTTTTTTTTCAGAGAAGTGACCCCCCGTATAAAAGTGATGACATTTGAAAGTGAAAGATGATTTACACAATATGTCTTGTGTCTTTTTTGTCTATAATGTCATTAACTTTCGCTTAATATGCTCACCAAACATTCTGTCGACCACAGCGAAATGAGGAAAAATCATTAGGAAGATCAATTATTAAAAACTGTGTCATTTTGTGAACTATCAATATTCACCGTTCGACTGTCTGATGAGCCATTGATCTGTTTTCAAAGAATTCTCATTACAATTTTAAGCTTGCCTTGACCTTCTACATTAATAAATGAAATAAACGCAACACTTTGTTGGCTTTTTGGAGTGCAATTCCTAATACTCGTTAATATAAGTTTTACCAAAAAAATAAATTGTCGTTTTGAATTGAGTCGTTACAATATACTTTGGCAGGATTGTAAGTTGCTGCGAGTCTTCTTTTAATGTCTTTGCAGTGGACATTGTTTTTCTAAAAACCAACCAAAATTTAAAAAAGCTGCTGTTTTAAATGAGAGCTGCAACCATCAATATTTTTATGTATTTGGGAAGTAAAAGTTCTGAATATCATTTGCTAAGAGTGAGAGTTAAAAAACTCGGGAACGAATAAAATAAAGCCAAACAGAAAACTAACACGCTCGAAAAGCCAAAAAATAAGTTTTGCAAATTGCTTTTAATAAAATTTTGCGAAGATATGAAAAAAGAAGAAGCAGGAATTTAAAGGATTGTTTAACATAATAATAATAATGAAAGTCGAAAATAGATTACAAATTAAGAAATACTAAAAATTTATTATTTCAATCTAAAAATTTACCTAACTATAGGTCTTCTTAACAAGGTTCAGCTAAAATTTGCCAATGGTTAAAACCTTGTATATTTAATAAAACAAACATTTAAGATAGTGTTAACGAAAAAACAAATAAAGTGTAATAGCTTCATGATGAAAAATAACTGATTATTGCAATCTGAGCTTTGTTATGTGTCCACTCGCGTCCTTGATATCCAAGGTGTTGCCATTATTACCAATTCGACGCAACGTCAATGTTCTGCCATCGTATGTGCGTCCAACAGTTATTCCTTTGCCACTTTTAGTTACCTCTTCCACAGTTTCACGAAATAACTTCTCTGCTTTTCTATAGGTTAGTTTACTTTGAGAGATGGTGAATCCTTTCTTTTTATTGTTGATGATCCGAGATCCTTTTAACGCTTGGTTGATTGCATCTAAAATTTTAAAAATGATGTTTTGGACTATATGAAAGTTGAAAAAGTCTTTCTCTTTGTTATTCTTACTAATCACCTTAAACAAGGTCGTCTAGATTCTAGATTCATATTTGAATAAGTACATAGATGTCACAATAAAATGGAGAGCTGATGAGAGCCATCTTCAACAGGAACACAGACAAATTTTCGTTTAAGAAATACTTACTTTTTGATTTATAAGACTTGTAAAGCTTGTATCCAAACTTTACTAATTTTCCCACAGCCTTCCTGCGTTGTCTGAAACCTTTGGTGCGCCCTCAGTTTTCACTTTTGTGCTAAATCTTCTTCTTGTGTTAGTAAATCGTCTTCTAGTGTTGACGAAACGTCTTCTGGTGTTGACGAATCGTCTTCTGGTGTTGACGAAGCGTCTTCTAGTGTTGACGAATCGTCTCCTAGTGTTGACGGAACGTCTTCTTGTATTGACGAAACGTCTTCTGGTGTTGACGAAACGTCTCCTGGTGTTGACGAAGCGTCTTCTAGTGTTGACGAAACGTCTTCTGGTGTTGACGAATCGTCTCCTAGTGTTGACGAAACGTCTTCTGGTATTGACGAAACGTCTTCTGGTGTTGACGAATCGTCTTCTGGAGTTGACGAAACGTCTTCTGGTGTTGACGAAGCGTCTTCTGGTGTTGACGAAGCGTCTTCTAGTGTTGACAAAACGTCTTCTGGTGTTGACGAAACGTCTTCTGGTGTTCACGAAACGTCTTCTAGTACTCACAAATCGTCGTCCACTACTAAATCTTCTGCCAGCAAATAAAAGTGGATCGCTTTTCAGAAGAAAGAAACATCTCCTGACAGAAATAAAATATAGAATATATATCATCAGACTGTGCATGTTACAAGTTGATAACGAAATTAAAATAATGAATAATATCAATATTACCACGTCGTGAACAAGTGAGTTTAATCTAGACTACGTTTTGACAGCTACAGCCCGTCGATGACTGCTGTAGCTGTCGAAACCTAGTCTACAAATAATTCGCTTATCATGACATGATAATATTGATATTATTTAATTACAATGTCTGAACAGATAAGTGGTAGTATTTTGAAAGAAGTAAAATACCTGTATATTCCACAACAGAATCGTTCGGCTGTTCCTCGTTGCTTAAGGAATAAAAACCTAAATAACGAAATAAACGAATGGATAAGCAACACGTTGTTTGCCTTCCAAAAATTGATTCTAAGCAAGATATTAAACGACTTACCATTGATGTGCATTGCAAATACACAAAAAAGAAGAAACAGCTTCATCATTGATTGCAATACTGATTGATATCTGCCACAGATTAACAATAAATGCTTATGCCTGATCTTCAAATTTTAGGCATTTATATAGTGTTTTGCCATGTCGTTTCCCTTGTTAATTAGCGCATCTTAATTGGATTGAAACCTCATAAAGTATGATCATTAGCTGCAACGTATTAACTAAAGGTACTATTACAGCCTTGAAATTACGTTATTTCGTAATAACTGTTCAATAAATGTGTCAAGAGAACACGGAAAAGTAACTTCTAGAAATATTTTTCCCCTGTAAACAACCATAAAGCGATTGTTGTATACGCGCGACTTCACCTTTTTTTTCACATAGTCAACCCTACACAACTTAAACCAGCAGAATCACACCCAGGAACATTACTTTAAGGGTCAAAACTACAATAATATTTAGTGTTTTCATTCTTCTTGGGGGTTACGAACATTTCTTGTATATTCAGATTCATTGAAATAATAATGGATGCAGACTTTCGATTACTGATAATCAGAGAAAAGAACAAAAAAGTGAATTGTTGCCATTCACAAAAGATTGCAAATGAAGTGATTTTTGATTTTCGCGGACGTTTTTTAAGCGAAATTCGTCTCAAAATAAATTTCGCGAAAGATTTTGTCGCAAAACTTCTCGAGTTTTTGAGCTCGTGAAAGTTTCTGCCTGCAAAAGCCTCTAAAGTAACAATGCTTGTAATGCTTGCTTGTAATGATGACACTTTTTTTCATAAGAACCTAGGCCGAATTTTTTCATAGACTAAGAACAACGTAATTTTAGACTTATAACGAAAACATTTCTGAATAGTATTCTGTTTCACTAACAAACATGCATATTTTTACAATCAGACTTCAACAACAACAACTATTTTTACCAGTCCTAAAAATATTCATCATTACCCGTAAATCGGCTTTTTTTTGTACTTTTCAGACAAACACAGAGAAGAACATTTAAAGCTGAAAAGTGTAAAACAATAAGCACATTGAACCTCATCTGAAATTTAAACACTCTTATAAATATTTAAAAAATATTATATTTAGAGTCCCTCTAACATTTTATAAAAAATAGCGTTGTAAGTCAACAAAAAAACGGAAGTGTTAGGCTAGGGTTTTCTCTGTCTCTAATTAATGGACATTAATGCTTTTTATGACATTGTTTTTGCAAATTTAGCACATTTACAGACCACTCAATTATTATTTTTTTTACCATGCTTAGCAAGCATTTGTAATTGCTTCATTTTAAAATTTAATTTTAGTGATATCGATTTTTTAAATACTTTCCCATTTTGGGAGTTTATAAATTTTTAGGTATTAAATGCTGGAGAATAGGCATGCTTTCCACTAGTTATGTGTTATTCAGAAAAGTCAGCAAGATTCAGTATTTTATATGTTTTAAATTTCTCGTTGCGCTGCACTTTGTCTTGGCTTGACAATTTTTCTTTTCTTGCACGATCAATTGGTACATCAACAGAATATTAATGACACTTTCTAGCTTTCATAAGACAGCACTGTCAAGTTATTTTGCCATTTGACGATGGTGACAGGAGCCATACGTAAACAAAAACAATATTTCTTGTTTGTAACTACCAACTTGGTTTTGCTGAATAACTCTGTTTCGGAACTGCAAAAAGAAAAATAAACATATTCACTACTTGACATCCACTGCTTGAAATCCATAAAGAACGCAAGAAATACTCAGACTAAGCACAGATAGAAATAGAAGAAAAAAATTTAATTAAAATAATTCCCTCAAACAAAAACTACAAGTTTATCCTCTTATAAATTACCAAATGTGGAGGAAAATATCCTTATCAAAGGATTAAAATTTACAACCTCATCCACTTTTTTGATTGACCATTTAAAACTCCTGAATAAATTTATCAGGTCTATGAGCCCAGGATATTACTTTTGCTCATGCAAGTCAATCAAAAAGAGGGTTAAAAACCCTCAAACTGGAGTCCACCTCCTACCCAACATCATAATCTTCAGGAATATTTCCAGAGAATAAAAAGTGAAATTGGGGATACTTTTAATTATTCCCCCAATCGACTATCATTTACGTCCCACAATTTGTCATAAAAAGAGAGTACACTATTACAAAATTTGAAAAACAACCCTGACCTCATATTTAAACCAGTAGACAAAGGTGGCAGTCTTGTTATCATGAATAAAACTGATTTTATTTTTAAAGTAAACAGCCAACTTCAGAACACAAAATACTACAAAAAGTTACCTTTTGACCCTACTCTTCAGATTGCGAATGATATTTCAACATTTATTCGCTTTTATAACAGATAGATTAACACATTTTATGTAATAAAAATCACTCTGTGGTTTTTGACCCTTTATCTACACGTTGTCTACCTCGGAATCGCTGATATGGATTCCTCGATATTGATATCTTTATTACCAGTCGAATCAAAAATTGTGATGCAAAAAAATTACTATAATGTTGGTAAAAATAAATAATGACGTAACAGTAATGGCGAAATATTGTAAAATCTAATCACCTACTGTTCGAAAATGACGTTTGTTTTGCTAGACCAGTATGGAATAAGTTATTGACACACCAAGTTAGACAATAATACGAAAAAAACTTTATAAAACAGCTGGAAGCAGCGATATTGCGATTTTTATGCTAAAACGACATGAGAACGTAGCTAACCGCAATCACTGTTGAAGTTATACCGAATAACCTACTGCAATACCGGCTGTATCCTTATGAAATAAAATGTATCACAAACAATTACCACTACCACGTGGTATGGAAAAAAATAGATAGGTTAATTTATTTGTAACGAATTAACATGTTATACGTAATACGTACTATACCTTTTATTCACGACTGTCCATACAACTTTTTTTTATTTCATCAATTTTTGTTATCCACTCCTTTCGCTCGTATTTTCGGTACTAGAATTGCTGCGATATTTTTTACACTTGGATCCTTAACTAATTCAATTTTAGTTCGCCCTCCCCTTTCTTGCGCATTTGTCCCTACACCGACTCTCCTCCCCGCGTAGTTCACGTATCCCATGTGCGTTTGTCAAATTTGTAACGCCAGCAAATACAGCCAGCTGTAGCCTTAGCCCGTATAAACGAGAGTGAAGAGTGTATGAGTACCTTCACCATTTCCTTTACCCTTTTATAGTGAAACTTCTATCCTTAAGTGCACATTTTATCAACCGTTTGCGCTGTGCATACACGCTAGCTCGGTGGTCAGCCTAGTTTTCTATTATTCCAGATTACCCCTAGGTGCATGTGTTCCACGTCTCCAGCACGGCCCCTCTCCCTCATTTCATATTTGCTACTCACAAACTGTACATAACGTCTCTTACCCGAGGCTCAGTGGTTCTCTCAACCAATTAAAATCTCACCATACAGGTGCCTTTCACCTATCAATTAATTATTTCTCCTATCAACCCATACAATACGTGACTTAGGCTTTTTTTAGCAACGAGAAAGCACCTTTTTTCCCTTTCTTTATTCATCTCTCTAATCATCGCACGTGGTTTGTTATTAATCAGTTACCAAATCTGTTAAGCATGGCCAACGAAAAAATTGAGAAAGAATTATACAGAGGTAACCCTTTCGTTATAAACAGACCCTTCATAATGAACGACTGCTACCGCTAGGTCGGGTTGTTTTGATTCTATCATGGAACGATCTTACTTTCCGAGCAGAAAATTTTATAAGAAACAAGGCCTGTGCGTCTGATAAAGCCTTTGTTTCTTTACCCACACAGCATCCTTTCTGTAAATACGATACTTTCAAATCCTCCACTGGAGAGTAGGGACACTTTATCAAAACACGCGAAGTGTGGTAATATGTAGTTCGACTACCGTGAAAACCATAGTACTTCAGCAAAGCACATCGAAGGAGAGTCAAGATTCAGCAAATTCTGTGTATAAAATTAATAACTCGGATCCTGGGCGCAAAGTAACCTTATTAAACGCTCATAATAAAATTACGCATTGCTTTTAAACTAACTACTAGTTTTAGATACACAGAATTTTCGCATTCTCGCCCAAGTAGCCGAAGTCTAAATCCGCCCCTAGGAAGATCAGAAATAAAAACATGTTAGGCTGACAAGTGCGGTAAAAATAACAACATCCAACCTCAGCTAAAATTAGACGTTTTTATTAAGAAAAAACAACAATAAAGATATCTCTATTTTTGTGTTGGCACTGATATCTATACTATTACTTATCATGATGATGTTACGATGTTATGTTTGCACCGCATGTTTACATTGTGTAATTTCTACCATTCATATTTTCACGTTTTTATGTCTTCGTTTGCCTCACCCTTAGAAGAAAAGTTCTGGTCATGAAGCTACTTGGAATTAAAAAGACGTTTCAGCTTAGAAATGGAAAACAGTGAATTTTCTGAACATTTACTTTTATTTGTCGCTTGACTTTCAGTAACCACGCGCTACCATATCTGTTTTTTTAAATATTAAATGCTTGAAATACTGGTTTTTCTACATGAAAAAGTTCTATCAAACAAAATCGATATATAAAAATTTAGGTATGGGTACTTTTTTATAACAGCTTTCATTTTAATCATGTCATATAAAGTCACCATAGGCTGACCATACAAGTTATATCAGAAAATTATGTTGTTTAAAACGTCCCAAAAAATTGGTTGCTGTTTTTGGAACTTTTAGCATTTGTGTGGACATGTGCATGAATGACTGTGAGGGGGGGGGGGGCGAGAAAAGGGAGTATTTTTATATTTTATGAAATATGAATTGGTATTTCTATGCAGTTATAACATTATAATGCTAACTAACGATGGTTATTACCATCAGGTTAATGGTCTTGCAATGGAAAGCCCACCAGCACCACAAATAGCTAACGGTTGGTTGAGCCAATTCAACCCTAACGAAATTAAAGATGGTACTCTGTGCACGAGATATATGGATGATATAGTAAGCGATATCAATAAGAATCGAAGGCAAACAATACTAGTTAACCATTGAAAGAAAAGCTAATTGTTCCATTTCTTTAAGATTAAGATTAAGCAAGTTTTTGTAAAAACTACGAATATGGTAAAATGTTTTATTTTAGAATTGGATTTAAATGGGTTTTAAAATATGATGCGTTATCTCATTCCACTTAAAAATATAAACAACATAATAGAATATAGTACAATAGGTTCATAATTGACACAATTTACCTTAATAGTCATTATGGCGGTAAAAAATCATTACTTTCAAGTAACAATTATGAAAAAGCAATATGTTTATACGCGTTTCTGCTGTTCAACCTACTTTCTGTGACATTGTTTTTTATAAATTTATTTATAATAACCTTTTTCACACAACAACCGCATGACTTGCTAGTTTTTTCCGTGTATTTTGTACAAGAGCTCCATCGCAATAGAAAAAGCCTGGGAACGAGTTTATCCAGACCAATTATGTGCTTCATTTTGCAATCAGACTTTCCAATGTTTGTGATCTTCAAAGGCCTGTACAAACTATATAGTTAAACTTTACCTTTGTGTTTTGCACCTAGATGCTCTTAATTTGGTAAGAATCTCATGAAATTTTGTTAAAAGATGATTTATAAGTTATCGCATGCTTTACCCATTTAAAAAATATGCTGAGTAATCTAATCATTAATTGTTTGATTCCCCCAGCCATATTTTGATCATGTGTCGAAGATCCGCAACTTGAATTTGATTGGCTTTTGTTCCACCAATAAAACTATGCCATGCAGAATAGTTGATGCGTTATCTATTTATTTACGCTACTTTAATTACAAGTAATTACTGTTGTTAATCACATTTATCAAAGCTCTGTATTTGTCTGTTTAATGTTGTTGCGTGCTTTTATAAAAGAGAATGGAGTAAATTTTTAAATATGTTTAGTTTTAAATGGACGATTTTGGTTTGGTGTGTTCTCAATAGTAAGTTATATGTATAGCTACATACTAATTTTTTCCTTAATGTTTTTGTCCTTAGCATCATCTTTTGTGGCAGGATCGACCTTTTTCTTGAATTACTGTTAAAGAGCTTTAACTAGGACAACCAAATAGAGTTTAAACAAGTTTCAGATTTCTTTAAGTTCCCTATTATTTTTTTATTGATTTCAGATTATGTAACAACAAATATCCATGTATATGTGTCACAACTTAATGGAAAGGATGAAGATGTTTGCGGTGGAACGGAGCATAATCCTTGCGGCACTATTAAACACGCTATTGAGAAAATAGCAGATGATAAGGCACAGATTATTATCGATGGAGGTCACTTCTCAAAGGAATCCTACACATACTATATTAACAGCACCATTAATATCGATAAAAATATTTACATTCAAGGTAACTCAAGGACCGGAAAACCAGTACTTAAATCTGATCCAACGGGAACTACGAAATATGCCTTTAAATTTAACGCAGATATCAATAACGAGTTTCTTCTACAAAATTTAGTTTTTGATAATATCGGCATCGCAAAGGTTCAAAACCACGTGGTGCTTAACCTGATAGATCTGGAAGTTCGAAACCGTGAGCAAATGGAAACAGATGTCATTTGTTGCATTGACCATCAACAAGCAGATGTCGATGTATCAATACATAGTTCAGTTATTTTTAACTACAGATATTTCCTTACAATGGAAAATTTCCGTTCAGTCCGTATTCAAATGGAAGATGTACACGTAATCGGGCGTATGTCAAATGGAAGTTTTATTCAAAATGTTTTTCGTCTATGGTCATATGAGCCTGACCTTCTTGAAATCAGTTTTATTCGTTGCAAATTCAGCAATCTAGCAAGTGTATTGCAAATAAAGATAGATATTTTGTCGTTCAATACTTACTACAAAAGGCACGTTTCGAATAAATTTCTTGTGCTAAACAGCACTTTCCAAAATGAAGTAGATAAAGATATTGAAACACATCCGACCGCCAATTCAACTATATTCATTCAAGGCCATATAGTGATAGACATAAAGAATTCCCATTTCTTAGGTGGATATGGTTTGCAAGCCGGTGCAATTCACTTATGGCGAGTTACCAATAAAATTGATATTGATAATACAACGTTTGTTAACAACACTGCCAGATGGCAAGGAGGCGCTTGTTATTTTGTTGACAACCGCAAGATATACATCACAAACAGTTTATTCGAGAATAATATTGCTTTGGATGATGCCGTTGGAAACGCAGGTGCAATTGGTAACCACGGTAACCTTACTGTCCGCCATTGTACCTTTATTAACAACACAGCCCAAACACTCGGTGGCACGATTATGCATAGTCCAAACTTATTGGACAGTAATAAACGTGGAGTATTAGAACTTTTCGACTCAACAATGATAGGATCCTCCACACCATCTGCAACAATGGGTGGTATGATCTACTCATCATCAGATATGGTGGTTGAGAATATGTATTTTAAAGTTAATCATGCTGATTCTACAGGGGCATCGTTATTCCATTTAGATCTGACCAGTATTGTGAAGGTAACGAAGAATGTCAGCTTTCATTGCCCAATTAATCAGATGTTGTATATTGCAACGCAAGAAGTAATTACTAACGAAAGCAATCATCATTTTCGCAGTTGGAGATATTACTGTGAATTTTGCCCAAATCAGCAATACAGTGTAAACCATTCCTATGAACATATAATGACCCCATCGAGCAATCGTACAAAGAACATCACGTGTCACCCCTGTCCTACAGGTGGGACAGTGCGGGGAAAAATCATAAGTAATGATGACTTTTGGGGATACAGTCTAGGAGATGGCAGTGTTAAATTTATTCCCTGTCCACCTTCTTACTGCTGCTCTAGGTTTGGAAAGAAATGCTCTAGTTATAATACATGCAACCATAATAGAGATGGTTTGTTATGTGGCAAGTGCAGGAAAGGGTATACCGAGAATTTTATTTCCTTGCAATGTATTAAGGACTTCAACTGTAGTAAGCTTATGTTTTGGACGCTATTTAGCGTCATCTCCATTTTATACGTTCTCTTCATCATGTATCTTAAAAATATTATTATTTTTTTCAAAAAACTTGCAAATATTGTATTTGCGTTCGACAACATAGTAACAAAGGAGCACGCATATGCACCAATCGGCTCGTC
Organism: Hydractinia symbiolongicarpus; assembly: GCF_029227915.1. Lineage (NCBI taxonomy): Eukaryota > Metazoa > Cnidaria > Hydrozoa > Anthoathecata > Hydractiniidae > Hydractinia > Hydractinia symbiolongicarpus. The sequence continues at coordinate 7,559,365 of NC_079882.1, read as the reverse complement.
TGATCGAGAATCTGAAGAAGAACGTATTCTGACTAATGCTAGCAGAGGAGATGTAGTTGATCGTAATGGGGAGAACGATGGAAGGATATCTGGGTTAATCAAGATTCTATTCTTTTTTTACCAAGTTGAGTTTACGATTCAAGTAAAGACATCAACAAAGCAATCATATGATCATTCTTCCTTTCTGAAAGAAATGATATCATCAATTTTTAATATCAACATTGCATCAAGTAAATACTGGTTTCTAATGTGTCCTTACGCCGGATTGACGCAGCTTGGGAAAGTTGGTATCAAAGTATTTTTTATCGCATTGCTATTTGGAATAATAATGACCGTGTATGTTATCTTTTACCTTGTTAACAAATATGGAAAGATAAAGAAATATAAAGGTAGAACCGTCGAACAATTTAATTCAGTTGATGAGGAGGACATTCCAATTTTTCTAAAACCGCCATTTCAACTTCGTTTAGTTTGCAGCTTGATTCAGTTGTTGTTGTTGAGTTATTCGACCTTTGCACGTTCTTCAATAGCCATGATCAATTGTGTTAATATAAATGGAGCATTGCATCTGTATGTATATGGCGAGTTGCAATGTTACCATTGGTGGCAATATATCATCTTCACTGTGATTGCAATATGGATACTACCATTCAGTTTTACAATCTACTTCAGCTGTAAATTACTACGATCATGCAGAATAACACTGACTCAATTTTTTCTTATTTTATTTTTCCCACCAATGCTTTTGGTATACTACATCAAGATATCATTATCCAAAGTAAAACCACATTTAACAAAAAGACATGCTGCTTATTTAAAACAAACAGTGATGATCTTTGAGGAACCTTTTAAACATAAGTATTGGGAATCTGTGCTTATATTTCGACGAATGACAATTATTCTGATATGTTTTACCATTTCAGATCCAATGTTGAGACTGTACGTGGTGATGGTGCCATTGTTATTGTTTATTGTGCACCATATATACGCTTGGCCTTACAAGCACAGAGTACTAAATTGGTTGGAAACAGTATCACTTCTTTTAATATGTTTTATGGCTGTTATAAACCTGTTTTGGAGTTATATATATGTTTCAAACATTCCTGTCACTACTCTTTTGAGTACCATTGGCCAAGTCTTTGTTATTATGGAGAACGTGATACTCCTTCTGCCAGTAGCTGCAATGATTTTATTGCTTGTGTTAGCATGTGGCCGTAGACTATACCTTCTCTGTAAAAAATGGAAGGTGAAAGACAAAGAGTAATATTCATAATATTTTAAAAGCTTAGCAGTCATTTCCATATATTCTTACTTTATGATTGATTTTGACTTCAGTTTATGCAACTTATAATAAGTGATATGAAATGTAAGTAAAAGTATATATATTTCTAATAAAATAGAGAAAATGTTCCATTTTGTTGTCTGTTTAAATCGTCATGATTTGCTAATGTTTGATTTCTTTTTTGGTAACGTTGTTTGTCTTTAATTTTTTGGACAAACAATTAAATGAAATAAAATCAAAATATTTAATAGCCTTTTCCTCAAGGTTGGATCAATGATTGCCACGTTAAAATTGCTTGGGAAATTAAAATTTTTGAAGGTATCTCCTGGATTGCACTGTTTATTTGCATCGGCGAAAAATCAGCAACTGCAGGTACTGCAAATACGGCAGAAATTTAGCGTTTGTAATCAACTACAACTTTCTCTGCACCTTTAATGTTGGTGAAAACATTAAAGATGATGATAAAGTTGCTCGTAAACAATTTTTGAAATAAATATCAAGTATAGTTTTTTTCTGTTTAAATTTTTAATAATGGTGCCACTGTATTAGTGGTTCCTGTACGATTAAGCTAAATCTTTAAATTTCAAAACGAGTCTTGTTGGTGCTCTTTCGAGAGATTACATCTCCAGCTAAAACATGCCAAATCATTGTTGGCCTTAATGGGTGCATCAAAAGTGGAGGATTCGTCTGAATACCACAATTTGTTAGGATCACCGAGACCTATAGATAACCCGAGATAAGAACCTATTTTGTTACAGCTATCATCTAGCCAATCTAGCCTTTTATAAACCCTGTTCATCGCATGATATATTGGTTTGTGTCTTTTTTCTTTCTTAGAATCCCCTTTTTTAATTTATCAGCCAATTTAAAAAATTAAGCTTCGCCTTAACAGAGAGAAGAACTGAATAGCAAGCCGGCGTTTATTAAGCTTAGCGGAAATTGTATTCTTCTTCCTCATCTTCTTTTGATTATTCGTTATTTTCTCTCTTTTTCAGAACAGTTTTAACAAAGCAGCCATCAACAACATTTTCAAAATGATTTAAGACAGTAAATATTAAGCACCTAAACACAGAAGAATTAAAACATTTTACGTGTACTAAACCTGTGGATTATTACATTAAGGCGGTTCCCCCTAGAAAAAAACTATATCGTAGAGGATTGTCTTTTCTGAAGATACTTCATGAGGATACCATAGTATGTGACGGTACAACAAAATTAAGTCAAAAATTTCATTGATTGGTTGCCATGGTTATCCGTTGCTAGGAGAAGTATAGGCAAAATATGACATTTTTCTGCTCGACGCCTAACCAAATAACTGAATAACATGCGTTATTTCAAATGCCTTTTTGGCCCCTTTTGTTCCATCAAGGGTCACGTGTATGGATTGAGCGAAGCGCATTTTCGCAAGGCTGACTTGTCTTTCAGAGAACTGATGCGGTATTTTTGGACGACAGAAAAGCAAAACAGGGCAAAACAGGCAATATCTCGACAAAATAACTGAAAGACAAAAGTATGATTTGAAAATCGGTTTTATTCAAATACTAGGTGGTACTAATGCCTGCATCCACTGAAGAAAGTGTAAAGCGTGTATACTTCAATCTTGAGCATTCTTGTTTCGCGTGGATTCTGAACTTAAATGGCAAAAAACTTGTTTAAAAATAATTTTATGGACATTCTTGACTTGTGGATCGACAAAAAGTATACGCCAGCAGTAAATCTAATTGATGACGAGTTCACTTCGAAGGGTCCGTCGTTAAGACAGCTTTCTGAATGCTTGTGGAACACAACATTTAATATTCAGAACTGTCATATATTGTCTTAGGCCCTAAAGTATCATCTAGCTATTGCAGGGAATTAAACATTGACGGAGGGGTAAGAAAGCTGTCTAAAAATGCGAAAATGGTTGCTATGAGCGTTGCTATGCCCTTATATTTGCGGTTGGTTGAAAAAAGTGGCAGAATGCGCAATAAAAATCTAAATTTGTCATAAACACTACTTGCCACGATATTCTAAGATGAATTTGCTGTCAGAAAACAGCTAAATGATAATTCTTGAAATTTAGAAATTTTCTCTAAGGGAACCACTTTTAACTTGTTGTACGTTATAATTTTAATTGTGCGGACCGTGTTTATTAATTTTGCCTGACAGGATTTGCATAATGGATGAAATTTTTAGATTAGAATATCAAGTAAATTTGTAATCCGAAAAAGTTAGATGTGACTTAAAGATATGGTAACAAAATGTGTACAAAATTATTCTTTCTGTACATCAATTTGAAATATTTTCGCAAGAAGAGGACAACTGTTGTTTTGATAGAATAAACAACCATTGACAAAGAAAAAACACGAACAGCCTCCGACATAATTACACATAATTACATAATTCGGGACGGCGAGACGAACATGTATCGCCGTCCTGATGTCAGAAAAGATACAAGATGTCCTGGGGACGATGTTGACAAGAAACCAGATAGTAAATCAACTACTTCCCTCAATGATAATGTTTTGAAGACTGAAAAAGGTGTCCCAAAACAAATTCCCCGTTAAAATTGAAGGTGGGGATAAAAGGTCATACCTGCAAATTTAAGAATGCTAAGAACAGAGATTTCTTAGCTTTGACCAAGAGATCTCTCTGTTTAACACAAGAGGATCTTTATACTGACTGCTCCAAAAACTGACAGACCTTGTAGCCGAATTTCATTTCTTTCTCAACAAGAGAAAAGTAAAGCAAACATTACATTAAGTTCCTAACTTTTATTGTGGCTTGTAACAAGAAAGAAACTTTTAGAAAAAATTTACACTTTGTTTAAAACTTTCTGACATGCATGTATGAATGTTGTAAGATGTTGTATTGGTTATATATAAGCATTTAGGACACGTATGTTCGTTACCAGATGGTTACTAAGGCTTTGCAAGGGATAAAATACAGATTTGAAAATATCGTGTAAAAATTGTTTTAGTGTAATGACGTTAATTCTGAGCTCAATAACGTCATTATATTGTTCTGGTTACGTCAAACATCTATAACTGCCATATTCTAAATAATGTACTGAGTTTAATCACATGGACATTAATATTTCTGGAAAAACGAATGTTTTTGCCTTTATTTTTAAAATAAGAAACTTTCATACAAATATAATGTCATTTTCGATCGCGGTGACGAACTAAAATTTTCGATCGCGGTGACGAACTAAATTTTCTTTTTTATGCGAAATCAGTTTAATTTTATTTTAGTGAATAGGTCTACCAAGAAGTGATGCATATCATTGGACAACTTTTGACTTGCGGTTGGTGACTAAGGACAAGACGTGTCAGTTAATGTTTGGCATAGTTCAAATTTATGGAATTTAAACTATGACAGCGTAGTATTGGCTCAGATACCACATTATCTGCTGCAACGATTACAAAAGACGCGGAATATAACTGCCGGGTACGTACTGTCTAGATATGGTACTTTTGTGGACATACCCAAACTGAAGTGGCTCCCTCTAAACGAATTGATTGACTGGAATATGGTGAAACTTGTTTATAAATCGAAATTCGACTCAGAATATCCAGGCTACTTAAAGGTTGAATTTAACGAGCCAAGAGGAAATTTGCGATCATCTTCTCGAGAACCAACTGTTAGCACTGGGGAAAGTAAGACGTTTCAAAATCAAGCAAGAATGTTTGATGCACTTCCTGAAAACATGCGAAAAACACCAAGCTACAACCCTTTCTCTAAAGATTCTAAAAAGTTTTATTTAGATAAAGTCTTCGCTAAGATTCTCGGGACATAATTTTGCCCTAGCCTATCATATTAGCTCCTTCACTAAATTGTGTCAATAGTTGTTTAAATTTTTGTTTATAGTGCTCCCACAACTTTTTTTTTCTTTCTGTGTGTCTTTTTTTTTAATTCGCTTGTCCAAGGTGTTTGAGTAAACATTTTGTGTTTTCATCAAGCAACAATTTTTTAATAAATGAGAGAAAGCAAACTTGTTTCAAAGTGAGCCTTCTAAGAAAAAATTGTTTTATCGAATCACTGTAAATTTTAAATTAATTTATCATAACTTTGCAAATTACCTTGTGTATGGCATACAATTCTTTTTCTATAAAACACAACCCTGGAAACTTAAAACATATGAAATAAACAACAAAATTCCAACAAAAAACTGTAAATCACACTAAAAAGTCCTTACATGTTATCACTTCAATTAAAAACTGGGGGTACACAGTTTAAAATATGACTTTAATTTGGAAGCTTGGAAAAAAAGAATGGAAAATATATTCCTTAATACACAAAGTAAGCCATTATCTTAAAAAGCATTTTATCCGTACTATTTTCACAGTTATTACATGAAAAATAAGATACAATCCATAATTGTATACACAGGATATATACCAGCAACATCACCAATTTTGTCAAATTTCACGTTTGTATGAAACAGACCAGTCATCTAGCTAACTAAACCAAAGTTATATTAAAAGCTAGCTACCCAACTCGTTAACTTCCAAAAATAATAAATCAGCAACTTATATTAATAAATTTTCTTCACGTCTTTTTAAACGTGAACCAATTGTACAACTATAAATCTAGTTGATTGATATATATGTGCATAAATCTTTAACATTCTTCTATAGCATTTGTAACAATTTTATTTATAACAAATTCAAGAGTTTATTAATGTATACAAACTATGAGGATAGATAAAAAGGAACATGACACCTTCTCCTGTAAAAGTTTTAGATTCATGAAAGTTATATTGAAATTACCATTAAGGGGACAGTGTGATATGACAATCATGGAAAAATTGCCTTAAAAGTTATACAATGGAATGAACCTAAACATTGTTCATGCAGCAACTAAATTCTCTCCCAAACTTGTGGAATTACAAATTTTAGTTTCGCGAAGTTTTCCTTTTAATGTTTCCGTGATTCTTCATTTTTCATTTTTCATTTTCCCAATTAATATAAGACAGAGAGAAGCCAATAAAGGGAAAGTTAAGAAAGAGTGACACGTAGATTAAATGAAAGTGGTTTAAATAAAATGAAGTGAATTAAAAAAAAGGCAAAGTACAAAAGCAAGTGAAGATAAACAAAGCCAGGTATCAGAAATTTTGTCTTATTATCTGGCTCTTTCTTTTTGCATTTTAAAAAAGAAAAACAGTCTATTAAAATGAAATAATGTGCCCACCTTCTTAATTAAAGCTAATTGTTGATAAAATTTATAATTATTCTTTTTGTCAACATAATTTATCTTATCGATTTTTGCACATATTGAATTTGCCAGTTGCTGTGAGCAATGAGTTAATCTCATTACACTTTGAAATTATTGCACACCGATAACACTGTCCAAATGAGATCAAAAGATAAAAATATTGATTTAACTGAACGCTCAGAAGAGATTTTGGAAAAATGAAATTGGCTTTGACGTCCTGAAGACAGAATATCAATATGAAATTAACTGGTCAGTCACTAATGTTAAATGGCTCCTTATTTATTTTCTTTCTCTTTTTGAGCATTTTTATTAACCAAAATCTCACATTTGTAATTTTCTTAGGTGTTTTTCTTCTGCTGTTGCTAATTGGAGTGAATTGCAAATCTACAGACCAAAAATATGTAGCAGAAAATACAAAATCACTGGAAAAAAGAGAAGTCGATGGTTCAGTGAAACAAAAACAACCTGAGAAAAATCAATGCACAAAGGAGTGTCATGCGTACTATAAAGTATGTACTGAACTTAAAAAATCAAGTGAAGAGAAATTAGTATGCTTGAGAGATATGTTGTCTTGCAGAACAAAATGTGTGAAGACTTAACAATTTGTGATTTAATATTTATATGGACTGTTAAGTAAAACACGTCGGCTATTGTAGTTTTGTATGATAAAGAAAAAGTTTTACGTTTCATAAATTTTGAATATATAAGTGGGTATGATAACCTCCCAAAATGACCCACTGTTAAGGAATAGTTGATTTCATATGTAAAGTAACGCGCATCTGTGAATTAAAGCAATTTTAACCTTCTTCTAAAATAAACTTTCTTCTTCAGTAAGACATATATTCCGCAGTGCAAAAAACTTCTAGTTAGGAATATTTTTTCAGTGATACTATGCCCTTTTAAAAACCTTGTTCCTGCAGCTATTATATCATCTGCCAACACTTACTCTCCCGTGATGGCATTTAAACCCCATATAACATAACTAATCAAAAATCGAAAAAATGACATTCGACAGTTTTTTTTTTAAATGCAGCTATAATGTTTGAATTCCACTTTCAGAAAGATAACATCTTAAGCCAGCAATTCAATCCTGTTATAAAAATCTTTTTGATGCAGTAAACATTAGAAATCAATTTTAATTGTAAAAGTAAAATTGATTTACTGATAACGTTCATCATGTTGTTATTTCATCGTTTGATAAAGTTGTCTGAAACTGTCAACATTAAATTACATGGATGCTAATTAGATTATGGAAATTAAAATATTGCATTGTGTTTTTATTGATCTAATAAGTGATATTTTTTTTGTCTCTTGTTTTTCACTGTAGTAAGAATGTCACAAACAAAAAACATTCCTGGATACTGAGAACATGCATGTTTTTGTAGGCGCGCCCAACTATGTTTTTTTAAACTAAATTACACAAATAGATTTGTTACAATCTCCTTCTTTTTCCAGTCACTCGAATAAAACCGATCAGGAATAATAAAATTCTTTAAGTATTTAATAAAGCTTTCCCATGGTGGAAGATTAGAAATTAGATTGTTTTTGAACACTAAACTATGTTGTATTCCCTTAAAAGTGTAATCAAAAATGTGGTTTTCTTAAGTCTTTAAATACAAAATTAAAGACAGGGAGCCCATCCTGACTTGCAAGATGATTTGGTGACCCTTTTTACAATTTTCCAAATTGCAAGCCTTAATGGTTAGAATAAAAAAAGTTCTGTATTTTTTTTTGTAAAAAATTAAGAAAGTTTTTGGACCACAACAAGCGTATAAACATTAGAAGAAAAATATTCTATTCCGACGCACGTTATCAATCATTATAGATACAAATTTTATAGTCTGAAATCCTCATAAAGAAAGCAGACTGACATTGTCTGGTATATCGTCTCTTTTAATAATAAGAATGTTCCGGTTATTACTCTACAGTCTATTACAAATTACTCAGACACTCTTAACCAATAAATTTTAATAAAGCAAGAATGTGTGAATGGATTGGCACCGTATGAATGTACTATTGTATGCGTATGTGTAATGCTAGGTAAAGTAAGTGCTTCAACAGGAAAAGACGTTGTCAAAGATCTCCTTCACTCTAATTTTGACGGGAGTTGCATCGTTGGGATTAGCTTTTTCTACTTTAGATTTAACCACTGCATATATACATGAATTTTTTTTAACAACTTGACTTTTAGTTCGGTACTTAAGTTCATAAAAAATGCCATCCAAGTGATAGAGAATTTGCTTTGCTTATAAAAATATCGGACAGTTTAGAAGATACTCTACTACCCAAATTTCCTGTCAATTTCCTAAGTTCTTTTTGGTTTAAAATACAAGTAAGAAAAGGAAAAAAGTATTCCTTGAATGACATTAATTATCAAGAAGAACCGTAACCTTTTAGCCTCTTTTCATTTGATTTAGTATGTATCTTTAAAACCTGGGCTCGTAACAAAAATTGCTTGCATACAATATTAAGTTGCTTAGGGTTAATCCAACAATGCATTTTATGACAACCGAAATCTGCATACAAGCATGTCAGCGTAGTTAAATGTTATCATTAAAATGATTGCAAATGATTATGGCTACCTATAATCTGTAATAGCAGCCAACTGTTTATGTCTAGGACCAATTAATATCGATATGAAATTCTTCTTTGTCTACTAAATCCTCTCCGCGTTTCGTTTTGTATGGCACGTTCTACAAAGTTCCATATATAATTTAGAAATTTTGTTGGCAGGTCATGTTAGTAAAAATTAATCCTACTTTTTCCAATACACTGAACAACCGATAACAATGTCCAAATGAAATCTAAAGATAAAAAATTAGTAACCGTTGTTTTAATGATCCTTATCGATGTCGGTTAAAAGAGTCTTAAAGTTCTCTGAAATGAAGCCCTCTAAAACTCAAGGAGGGTAACATTCAGATAAGGATTTCAATGATATGCATTCTTTTGCTTATAGACAAAACCTCGGAACATACTGAAGCCGGAAACTTCCTAAATATTTAGCATGAATGAACCATAATTCCTGCCTGCTTTTAGGGGCATTAGATTTCGTGCCTTATAAGTAAATGCGGGGAATGGTATACTACAATTCTTATTTTATTACACATTCTGAGTGTTGATAAACGCTGTTCTACAAATATAAATAAGATGGCTAACAATATTGAGCATATTGTAAACATATCTTCACCCTAAAATAGGAGATTTCATTGACATTCTGTAGCTAAAAGATATACGCTATGTTTATAAAAAAAGAGGAGGGTATAGTGTTTTTACCAAAGCAAGAAAAAGAAATGGTCTTGCAGTAACTGCATGTTGTCTATATTTTGTCGCTTTTTTGTACAAAAAAATATGCAATGGTTGCGTTTGGTTATCTACGACGCTTAATACATTAGAGGAGACTGATAAAGTCTTTATCACAAATGACTCTATCATTAACCACGCAGACTTCCTTAAGAAATCCTATTTGAAAGGAGTTAAGAATTTAGGTGTCAATTAATGTAGATGTCAAAGGACATGAATACAGCATTGTTCTGTTATCAGTAATATGACATCAAGACATTTGCAGTAAGCAAAAAGTACTTTAAATTAGTACTTAGCCAGGAAAAAACAACAACGACTGTTCTAAAGCTATCCTATTGCCATATCTATAAGTAATGTTTGGCTCCACTGTTGTATGAATTAATTTCCTTTTTCGTTTAATGAACCGGAATGTGCATTGCAGGACATAGTAATAGTACAGATGTTGTCATACCTTTTTTAGCCTTGCAATGTTATGACAACTTCTGTACTATTACTCCCTTACTGTACTTTATTGCTACCATTTATATAAGTCAGTGCGATGTTAAATGCGTATATTTGAACGGGATATCATGTAGAAGTGGAAATCTCAAGGTATTTTGCTTTTAAGAAAATTCTTGATGAGGGCTCTAGGCAAGAACCGCGGTAAAAAATATCAATGGATATAGATTATAACTAATAATCGTTGCATTTTTTCACCACGCGGGCTCTTATACTTTCATTGAATGGGAGAACGATTTGTTAAAACTCTGGCGATTTTGTGAACGGATATCACACGTGGGATTTTGTAATTTCTTTGGCAATCTACCGGTTTAAGTTTAATCTTAGATTTTCAAAAAATAGAGAAACTTACTTGTTTTACAATCATTCCAATATGGCTTTCTAAAAAAACAATGAAATTGTGAGGTTTGTTTTGACAAAGCCAATTTTTATTTATCTACCCCCGCGTTTTAATTAGGAGGTAGTTATTTACTGTCTCCCATAATTATCGCCAACTCTTTTTCTACTTTTAATATCCGTTCTGATGCTTCTCTTTGTCACGTCTCATGCCGCCATATCGACTATTTACATAGATCCAAGTTGTCAAGTGACGTAAGCAAAATGAGAGCATATATATATATACACGGTGCATAAATCAAAACAATGTTGGGATCCATAGAGAGAGACTACGCATTTACTTAAACGTTTTTAAAAATTAAATACTACATTCACGATGGCTTTTCTCCAGAATACAATCAGAATGAAATTAATTGGTAAGTCTACGTATATCGTCCATATTTTTATCTATCTAATTCCACCGTCTGGTGCTTAACCATGTTTAGAAAAGGGTTAAGCTATTTTAAGGCTGTAACCACAGCATACTTAAGTCACACTACATTCAAAAGACCACTTCATCAAAAGAGCTACTTTTCTCCCGGCCTTAAGCATGGTGAAATCTCTTCAACCAGCCTTCGTTTTATCTGAAACATGGATAAACATGAAATGGTAATGCTAGAAACAGTAACTCCTTTGATGTGACTTTACAATAAATGACCCTATGCTTTTAAACATAATACGCTATTGCTAATCTACTGCTTCTTAAAGAGTTCTGTTATGTATGTTTTTGTATTTTAGTTCTTCTTCTGGCAACGCTACTGATAGCAGCTCGTGGTAAATCTATTAATAAAATGTACAAGAAAACAGATCTACAAACCTTAAGCGGGGAAAACGTCCATGATTCGGTAAAAGAGAAAAAACCTGAAGAAAATCAATGCACAAAAGAATGTCATGCGTACTATAAAGTATGCACTGAGTTTAACAAATCAAATCAAGAGGAATTACTGTGCTTGAAAAATATGTTGGCTTGCAGACTAAAATGTGCAAAAGCTTAAAAAAATTTGTGCGAATAGACCTTTATTATATACATAATTATTTTTTATGCATTATGCTAATACCTGTTTCTTTATTTTCTTTAATTTAGGTAAATAAATGTAACATTTGGAATTTTTATTTATTATATAAGATTTGCTAGAAATAAACCGTGAATAGTGTGATAATGTTTATTAAACAAATGATGTTTTTTCTCTTCCTTACATATCAATTGCAACATAGTACATAGCTCTAGGAACACATGAATACCATTAGTTCAAGCTTCCATGTTTTGTAATTACCATTTTGTACATGGCATTTATTGTATTAAATTAAATAACAACAATTAATGTTAACGAATAAAGAATGTCGTTCCCGGCGGGCAAAGTGTGTTTAAATATCGATATTATGTTGTGATAAGATAAATATTCTAGGAATAATTTTTATATTACCAACAATTTTCTTTATAATCGCTTATACAATGTCCTTTATTCCATACACATTATCATTATTATACACATTTTAATTAGGTCAATACGTACTATCATTTATTTCACGTTTCTTTGATAAAAATTTATTTATGTTATACTCTTGGTCCCCGAATAAATGCCTTCCAACGCCCCGCTCTTATTAAGACCCCATCCGGCCCACTCCTGTTTATTAACTTTATAGTTATTTACACGTTGTTGAAAAGGATTCCTTTAATAGTGAAAGTCTTTAGGTCAAACTCAAGAGGTGACAATTATCATTTAACCGATTTATAAATTTGAAGTTTTAATCAGGGACTTTGTGTTAAAAGTGCAGGAAACACATAGCTAAATAGCTAAATTTTCCAACCTCTTGTTTATTAACCACCCCCTCGGTCTATTTGGGGTCTAGGAGTATAACAATGAGACAATGATGACGTACGATATAAATGTAGCATTTTCGTTTCATTAATGAAAAGTTAGTACTTTCGATCACCACGCTAGATAGCTACCTTCCTATAATTACCATTCATTGGATCAAATACTCTTCCCTCCTCTGATGAAATTCTTATTTTACTAATCTGTTGGAATATGGCCTGTGCCATCATGTTGTTAGATGATTTAAGTTGCTATTTTGATGAATTAATGCAATAATCCTGTTTTATATACGAAGGATTTTTATACATACTTCATCAATCCATCCTACACTAATTGCATATTGCAAAGAAATATACTACATTCTCATCAAACTGTTGAGGGAAATTATTTCCTGAAGATAAGAATTTATTTGAAGTTATAAACCATACATTATCAGTTTCGTTGAATTTATATTTTGTTCCTTTAAAGGTTTACACCAGTCTTTTGCAAGTAAACGTTTCTCATTTACTCGTTTAGGCCATGAAAAAATCCACGGCTTTGATATGAGCCGAAAACACTTATGTGTACATAGAAAACCTTTTTTAAAAAATTAAACGTAAATTTAAAATTAAATCTTTGAATTAATTTAACTAGATAATATTTTTATTTTTATCCTTAAGATTATGGAGAGACCTCAAATGAAAAAGCCTCAAATGTTCATAAAATCAAGAAACTAACGATCATTGATTCATTACTTAGAACTTCTTCAGGGTGTATTTAAAATGTTTACAGCATTCCTTGTAGTTTTATTTTTTTATAAAACTGAAATTTATATATATAAGATAAAAAAACACTTTAAAACTGAGCCACAAAAAAAAAACTTTAAGAAGTACATTTATATTTCAGTTTTCTCTTGGTTGGTGTTAACATATAAACAATCTTAAATAGAATAGTTTTATTGGTTCCAGAAAAAGTGATTTAAACTGGAACCAGTATTTCAGGCGTGACCTTCACACAAATCAAGGGCACCTAGTTTCTGGCGCTTCTCATAAGCCACCACAGACTATATTGTGATAAACTCCCTAAAAAAAACCTGAATTTTTATTAGGCACTATTACTTGAGAAAGTAATCCAGTCGGAAAATATATGTGTCATTCAACGTCAAAGCAGGTACCTAAAAGGGGGTTCACTATCTCTTTTTTGTCTGTCGCACCACGAACAACCAATCCGGTATTAGGCGAACGAACTAGTGAGTGTAGAACAATTTTTTGTCAAGCCACGAATTCCAGTTTCCCCTGTTGATCACGTAATTAAAGATTCGTATAAACCAGAAAGTGCAATTCTCGTTTTTATACTAATTAAAAAATAGTTTTATATTAAAAACTGGTATTTCAAGAAATGGGAAAACCATCAACAAAAGATATGTTCTTGCATATATTCAGGTTAGATACAAATTTTACATAGAATTATTGATCTAATTTATTATAAAACTATAATTTTTTCTTCTAAAATCTATTTTTCCCCTGCTTTGAAGTTAAACATATGTGGCAGTCAATGTAATGAAAGACTGTTTGCATGAGGAGAAGTAGTAATATATTACAATATTTATCTCAATGTGTATATCTCATATAATAATGTAGAACAAATCTATAATAATGTAGAACGAACAATACCTTTTTATTTAAACATGTAGTGTTTAAACTTCCTATACGTCGATACAGCAGCAGGTTATCAAATTGCTTTGTTATTTAACATAGGCAATATGCATCGATTATAATATGTTTCCGGAATGGCGTATGACATTAATCTGATATCAAAGCTTACGCAAATCAATACCAATTTTTTTCAAAATTGTCCCTCATTAAAAAAACCCAACTAAATCTATTTTACATATGAAATTTAAGGAGCTCACTCTTTTTAATTTTTTTTAATGAAATGTAAATAGAATTTTTTCCTCTTTGGATCACATGTCCACAGAAACAACAACAACAACAATTCCAATGCAGTTAATGCCTACTTCTTAATTCTTTTCTTTCTGAATACCATCGCAAAATATTAACACAAATAATTACCCAGACAATACACAGGTATAGTAACTAGTGCTTGAAACCTTTCGTGTTATAAGAATGTAGTAATGAAAAAATTGACCAAAAACATTCTTTCTATTTCAATTTATATGTAGTCATATCCCTTCTTGAAAAAACAAAACAATAGCGTTTTCTGATAAAGGTTGGTCCAAGCGATTGTTGGTCATATTAGATTTTTGTATTTGATAATGGCTTTGTCGGCCGCGTTGTTTTCCTTATCAAATAGTGGGTTTTAAAATTCATCATTCTCGTCATGTCCAGAAAAACTCATGCAAGAAAAGAAGTCATTGTAATAACAGACGGTATTACGGACAGTAAACTGAGAAGTGTAAGTGTTTGTTATTCACAAACAGATTCATCAATACCCAGTACCTTAAACAATTGCATTTGAAAAAGAAAGAAGAATTTAGGTATCAATGGGTAACATAAATGCGGTATTGTTCTATTATGGCTAAGATTACATCAATACTTTGAATATGTCCAGAAAGAATAAGGAAGAATATTTCGAAGCCATTCTATTGCCATATCTCGAAGTAATCTTTGATGGTTCATTACTGTACACAATTACTGTTTAAATTCAGAAAGCAGAACGTGTAGTGCAGAATATGTTTGAAGCATTTTTCATGTTGTCATACGTAATTAAGTCAGATAAACGATGAAATTATGTTGTGATCTTTTTTGGCAAACAGTCCGTATTTAAGTGCAATTTAAGAATAAAAGATAGACATTAGCGCTTTTAATTTCGCTAAATAGCCTTACTCATTTAACTAACGTCCTAATGCGGTTACCTAGAGGAAGAATTTAATTGTGAGGTGTGGTTCGACTGAGTAAATTTTTATTTAACTGCATGCACGTTTTAATTAAAATTTGTTGAATATAGTCTTCTATAATTATTTTAATATTCGTCGTACAATGTCTGGTTGTCATGTGCTATACAGCTTTATCGATTATTTAAATACATCCAACCTGTCAGGTGACGTTAAGCAAAAATAGAACATATATATACGTTCTTAATTTATTCCACATATCATAACAAAGTTTATCTGAGATTTATAAAGAAGGAATACGTACTTACTTGAACGTTTGTAAAAGAAATCAATTGTATTCATCCTGAACTTTCTACAGAATACAATCAAAATGAAGTTAACTGGTAAGTCAATAAAATTTATATCATTCTTATGATTACCCACCAAGTTTAACCTCTAATTTGCAATTTTTTAAAAACAAAGCTAATCTCTCTCTGTGTTCTCAAGACACGCTACAATCACCGGAATTTTTTCCTTGACTTAAATCGTAGCAAAATCTCTTCAACCAGCTTTGGAGACGTGGCTTTTACAACCGTTATGAGAGAGATTTGAGCCAAGCCACTATTACCTCCTTAAAAATTTCTTTACTAAGATCTGTACTTTAGTTTTCCTTCTGATACTACTGCTGATAAATGTTCGTTGTAAATCTATCAAAAAAGTGGACGAGAAAAGAAATTTAAAGATTTTGGGTGTGGACAAGGTCCATCGTTCGGTGGAACAGAAGCAACCTGTAAAAAGTCAATGCAGAAGTGATTGTCACGTGTACTATGACATTTGTATCGAGTTTAACAAATCAAGCCAAGAAGAATCAGTATGCTTGAAAAATATGCTGGCTTGCAGACTAAATCGTGCAAAATAATTTTTGTAAACGACAAACGTAATTATACCTAATAATTTGTAGATGACATTTTTGATATTAATGTCACTTTTGATAGTCAAGTTTTGTATATAAAGAACCTGAGATTAATGTAACGGAATAAAAACTTTTTTTCTAGTTACCCATACACTTCGTAATCCATTCTCTTTAACATTTTTCGCCTCATTTTTTTCAATAAAAAAAGGAATGTGTTATTGAAAAGATTGGTAAGTCTTGCTAGAACTTCCACTACAATTTACAATAGTCCGCTTTACTGTGGAAAAGAATTTCCGTTTAAGTATGATAATTTTCTCTATTATTTGAACGCCAGATTAAGACAACGTAGATAGCTTTTGGAAGATACTAGATATCTATATAGTCCAAATTCCTCATATCTTGCTAATAGCAAAAACATTATATTGGTCATTTTGTTTTACACAGAATATTTTCAATTTTGTCGTTAACATCTTTCATTTTATTGATCATGTTGACTAAATGGCATTTAATATTTTCTTCTCTATTGCTGCGAAATGTTACTTGACATTGAGCTGCTTTATTTAAGGAGAATTAATAAACTAAGATCGGATTTCTTTTATGAAAAGATAATTTTGTGAAAAATAAAAATTATCAATTTGCATCAAATAGCATTTGCAGGTATTTGTTGCTATGGTATTTCTTGCTATGGTATTTGTTGCTATGGCAATTTTATATATTCATCAAACTAGATCTTGCCACGAAATAGATCGAATTAAATCAAAGTATATTAAAGCATCGTTGTCCACATCATAGATAGTCGAATGCATTTGGGACACCTTTATTACTAAAACAAGTGCATCTAAAAAAAAATTCTTTTCTATCTGCTACGTGAAATGAAAGATATGTCAAGTATTAAAAGAGAATAAGGGTGTATATATTTTATATTAAACAGAAAGTATCCTCATAAAAAATTGGAAGGAAGTGTATTTGTGAGACATATCATTTCGTCAATGAACAGGACAATAAAAATGCAACATTGTCACTTCATAAGCAATACTACATCAGTACTTTTGATCACAACGTTACAATAACCATTACATCTAACATTCGTGGGATCAATTACTTTTCCCCTGATGCAAGTATTAATTCTACTAATTATTTCCTAATCCGTTGGAATGCGGCACGTGCCATCATGTTGTCAGATGATTTAAGTTTCTTTTTTGATGAATCAATGTAATAATCCTGTTTTATATACGAAGGATATTTATACAAACTTCATCAATCCATCCTACACTAATTGCATATTGCAAAGAAATATAATTACATTCTAATCAAACTCGTGAAAGAGATTGTGGAAAGTTCTATAAAGGACGAAATTAATATGAAGTTGTTTGGTGAGTATTAAGATATTTTGTTTGATATTCTTGGGATTTCTTTCACGAAACGTTTTTTGCCCTCCTAAAGATTAGCCTGCAAACCTCTGAAGACATTTATAGTGAATTTATTATATTTTATCATAAAAACTTTTTTAGGGAAATCCTAAATAAAATTAAAATTACAACGTACATATGTATTATTTATATTTCAGCTTTTTTCTTCGTGTTATTCGTAATTGAGGTTCAATGTAACCCAGTCACAGAAATAGTTGAGAAAGAAGATGTAAAAGAACTTGGAAAGGACAGTTCTTTTGCTTTCAAGAAACAAATACAACCTGTAAAAAGCTCATGTGTAGACGATTGTCATACCTACTTCGAAATATGCACGACATTCAGTGATATGAACGAGGAAGAAAAAATATGCTTGAAAAATATGCTGGCTTGCAGATTGAAATGTGTAGCTACTTAAAAAAACGTGTGCTTGGACTGTGTGAATAAACTTTATGTAAATACATTATTGTAAATATATGATGAGGGATACAATATTTCTTTCAGTGTGAAGCGGCAGATTTTTTTATATTTATATTTTCACATGAAACACAGTTGAAACAACTACCAGACGAGTAAGCTAAGGACTTCCTGAGGGACATGACTTTTACCATCGCTATCAACGGAAATTATAAAAGGAATCCTAGTTTCCGAGAAATTCGCTACTACAGCTGCTAATATGAATTTTTTGGCAAACTGCTTGAATATTAATTAGGCACAATCAAGTCCAGGCAAAAGCATTTCCTCTAAAACTTAAACAATTTCATACGTTTTATCACATCATTTGTTGTGTTACAGCGCACGCTACCTATTGTCCGGTAGTAAGCAAAAAAACAAGTTAGCCCAAATTAAAACTTCACAAGGAGTTACCAAATACTAGCTTGTTAGGTTGATCACGAAATTAAATATTTCTAACTAGCCACATTCTAGAATTCACCAAAGAATATCAACTCATTCATTTCTAAACAGTAAAAATCTACAATAATTCATATTCACCACCTCAGAAATATAAGAAAGAACATAAAAAAATAATATTTTATATTTCAAAACGAACTTTATATAAACTTTAAAATCTCGGGTATTTTCAAAACTGCATAAAAGCGAAACAATTCTATGTACCTGGGTAAGCGCTGCACAATAACAATGATTAGCTAACAATTGTTCGTTTTTTTCTATTGTGAAATCTATTTTCCCCTGCTCTGAAATCTCTAAAACCTATTAATGTAAATAAAAGCTTTATCTAAAGAAAAGCAATATAAAGAATTTAGCTCTACGTCCATGTCTAATACGATTTAGATCATGCGGTAATAAATGCGTAAATAATCACGAGGTGACAATTTCATATTAAAGTCTCCTTCAACTTTGCATAGCATTTAAACGTCCTTTTACGTCGTTACAACAGCAGGCTATCAAACTGTTTTGACATTTTACATAAGCATCGTGCAGGGATTATAATATGTTTCTAAAATAGCACGTAACATTAATCTGATATTAGAGCTTCCTTAAATCAACTCCATTTTAATCAAAATAATCCCTTGTTAACAAAGACAAAACTTATTGCAAAAGTTTAAGCTTCCTTCCTTTAATTAAAGCCCTTTACGATAAAATATAAATATTTATGGTTTAATTTTTTACAGAACAATGGAAAAAACGTCCGACATTGGTCAATGTTAACGCATCCATAATTTACAAATGGTTCTTCTGCCTACAAAAAAATAAAAACTATAAAAATCTATAAAATCTATAAGATCAGTAAAAAAATATATTGAATCTAAGTGCATAATGAAATAAATGGGCTCACAGAGTATGAAATGGTGCCGGTAGAGTAAGTAGACACATTGAACAAGAAAAAAAAAAAAAAAGAAGAGACTAATTAAAAATAAATAAATTGATGGCACCGATGTAAGGACACACAAAAAAGGTAGAACTATAATGAAAAGATGGGGGGAAATAGATAGCCTACATGCATAGAGTTATTCACATTATTTGGATAAAAGTTTGCACAAAGCACTATCGTGTAAAAATAATTTGACTTTTTTGATAAATTCTTTATGGTTGACAACGGAACGAATATTGCCAGGAAGATCATTAAACAACGCTGATGAGCAATCCATAAACGTTTTTCGGAATGTGTCGCTTTGTAGTTTATTTTTGTTTTCTGCATCAGATCGCAGGCTTCGACCATTTTTGTACCATTTCAGTGTAAGGTATTCAGGTGAGCATTCGTCATACAACACCTTGTGTGCCAGTTTTAGTATCGATAAATTTACACGCTCTTGCACTGGCAGCCATTTCAGTATTACTAACACATCGTTAGTGGAAGCATATCTCTGAAGAAAAAAGCTGGCAGCGACATTTAGAACTCTTTGTAACCTTTTCATTTGATATTGTGGAATATTATTATAGACAAGATTTCCGTAGTCTATCTTTGATAATATCAGTGCTTCAGCGAGATTCTTTCTCACGTGAAAAGGTGCCAAACGTTTCAATCGCTTTAATGTCGAAATCGTAGCGTATGATGATCTAATGATGTTATTCACATGTGTAGACCACGTCATATGTTCATCGAATGTTATGCCCAGTATTTTGAGAGAGGATACCCGCTCAATCTCAGCACCATTACTATGGAATTTGAATAAGATACTGAAGTTTAAATTGTTTATACAGCTTAACTGGCTTGTCGAGTACATAATTGATTTTGTCTTTATGGAATTAAACATCAGATTGTTTATCTTTGACCATGTTGTTATTTGGTTAATGTCACTTTGAAGCTTTGCTGTTGCGATATCCATTTCTTTTAGTTTGAAGTGTATGTAAAGATTTGTGTCATCTGCGTACTGGATAGAATTACACGACGAATTCAACGATAGGTCAGAGACATAGATGTTGAACAAGATCGGACCAAGAATAGATCCCTGGGGAACACCGTATTTGATCAGCAAGGTGTCCGATTTTTTGTCATCAATTTGCACAAACTGCTGGCGATTTGACAAATAGTTAGAGATCAAATTGATGAATGCAGGAGACATTTGGAGTTTCTTCAACTTATTAATCAGAACGTCATATTTCACAGTATCAAATGCTTTGGAGTAATCTGCTGACACTGATAAAGTTACTTCACCTCTTTGCATAGCCTTCAAAATGTCGTCCTTTAATTTTAAGAGTATCGTGATGCACGAGTGACCTTTACGAAAACCAGATTGAGTTGAAGCGTAAATGTTATATCTATCAATGAAGTCACAAAGCTGTGATAAAATGACTTTCTCATATACTTTCGACAGTACAGGAAGTATTGATATTGGACGAAAATCTTCTAGTTGTGAAGCACCTGGAACTTTAGGTACCGGACAGATACGTGATTTCTTCCAGCATGTTGGAAATACGTTTGCATCGATGCAGTTATTCAAAATCTTTGTTAGGACTGGCGACAATTGGGCTGCGACTGGTTTTATGAATTTCGCTGGTATGTTATCACCACCAGTAGAGCGATCACTTCTCAATGAATTCAAATGTTTGAGAACATCCTCTTGGGTAGCGTGACGAAGGTCAAATAAATCCATTGCCGGTACAGCCTCATCATTCATGGTGGGAGAAATGTTTAACTCATTTGTATTGCTTAACTTTATTGCAATGGAATTGAAATAATCATTGATGGTATCGGGATTCTGCCTGATTTGTTTGAACTGTGGTTTAATAATAGTTCTTATGGTTTTCCATACTTCCTTTGAACGGTTACTTGATAAAGCCTTTTGATAGAAGGTTCTTCTAGAGTGTTTGATAGCCTTCTTCAATTTATTTCTCGTTTCAACATACTCATGTTTAGCCTCTCTGTCATCACAAGATTTTAATTCACTACGAAGTTCATCAAGTTTCAGTTTCGACGATACAATGGATGGGTCATTCATCCAGGGAGCTGGTGTCCAGGGAGCAGTGTGCATCATGAAAATATTGCTGAAGTAATACATTCCCAATCATAACAAACTAGAAAAAATAACAACTCAGTCAATATTTACTGGATAATAAGGATTCTATCTTTAAAATCACTTCTCTAGACTAGAAACATCCGATAAATTGTTTAATAACAGCTTCTTTGCCAAACTATTATATAAAACGACGTAAAAAATAAGAAAAACAATTATTTATTTTGTAGAAATACCATTCGAACATATTGTTTTCTTTTTGGTGACGTAATAAAACGAATACTTTTTAACAGGTTTTGATATTTCAAAATACAACGCCCTGGGGTCAAAGGGTCTTGTGGCGCCTGAGCCGTTATTAACTTATCAACAAGGCAAAACTTATCAACAACTTATCAACAAGGCAAAATGCCCTGGGAACGAGGTTGGGTCTGTGCTTGCGTGTTTACAAAAGAAAATAAGTTTCAGACATGTTCTGGTGAATCATGAGGGGAGGCATAATGTTTATATATGACGTTTTTAAACTTTTGTATATAACCTGAATATTTGGTGGAATGTATGTATGAAGTATCGTATTTAGCATTTGGTGCAAAAATATATTATGGAGACTGAATTTTGAGTACCGCTATGTACTTATCTATGACGTCATACTGAAACTGAAGTATGACCTTGAAAGTGTTAATGCATGAACATATTTAAAAAAAAACAATTTGGCCGATTTTTTTCCAACCGCGTGCTAACCGATAAGTCACCATGACAAAAATTTTTTTGATCCTGAAGCTTAGAAAAATTGATGAAAATTCACTAAAATTTCAAACCCCAAAACGTTGTGGTTCAGGAGTTAGTACAAAAATGTTGGGCTAATAAATAATGTTGGTTGCCATGTACCATTAACTTATTGCGTACAAATAGAATTGACTTGTGAGTAAAAATGAGTGGGAAAGTTGTATCCAAGCATGTGCTATCAGGCCCATGCGTGTCTTGCCTCGATTACTACGAAAATAAGTTACAGAAACTACACGTTTTTCTTTTTATTAAAACTAGTCTACATAAAAATTTACACTGACGTTTGCCCAAATGTAAGAACGCTTTCAGAATACACTAAGCCTTAATGTATTAGGGGAACTAATTGAAAATTATATGGTAGAAGAGTCCTGAAATCGCTCTTCCTGTCTTAAATCTTATATGAAGAAAGCAAAAAGGTTTTACGACGCTTTCTCGAAATACGCTGGAGCTATAGCTAAAAAGCACTGATACCAAACTGAATAAAAGCCTTAACAGAACAGCATACATACGTCTAGCTCTGGGTTAGTGTACTTGCCATGGTGTAGCTACATTTTTTGTCAAAATTGGTTTCTTAGAGAATTATAAACATAAACAGAGAATCGTAAATAAAAATAAAATAAAATAATAATAAGGGAAAAAAGAAACCGTTAAATATCTACCGCTACGTGCGCACATTGTCTTGTAAACATTTTGACGCACGGACGGACCAATAGAAGACATACACGGGTTCCGCCATCAGCATAATGTACTGGGATAAATCATATTGAAGATGAACTACTTTGTTCATCACTAACATACTGCCTGGCAATGAGCGGGATTCGACAATGAGCAACATACTGCCTGGCAATGAGCGGGATTCGACAATGAGCAACATACTGCCTGGCAATGAGCGGGACTCCCCCATCATGATCAGAGGTCTGATCGGGGTGAAACATTCTCTGTTGAGAATGAAATACGGATGTGCTATGATATATATTCACTTATGCTGAAATAAAGCTGTGCGCATCTATTTTCTATCCACAATATGCAGGTATTAGAAAAGGAAAACAGTCATTCCTCGTTTTGAGAAGCAACTACAAAGGAGCCTATGTGAATACTATTGCAGTGCTGAATTCATTACCTGTAGTAGATTAGGTCCTATAACAGAAATGAATTGAAGATTAGACTTTCACTCAAGTTTATGATGCACTTAAGATGTTTCTACCAATTACAATGGACATACCGTAATTATTCTAATTTAGTGCGGCCAAAAAGAATAATTATTTTGTACATACCGTATTAATAATTAGTGGAGATAAATTACCATCAAATCATCAACTCAAGACCGCACTAATAATAAGAGGAAAATTTTATCATTACTGCACTAAATAAGAGGGGAAAAAATACACATTTTATTTTTTGATAAATTCTTAATTAACAACCACAGACAAAAACTAGGTCAGAAATGGTGCCTTTTACGCCAGCTGCATGGAGAATTCATGCACCATTTTCCAAAATGATGACAACGAACGAAGAAGACCCTTTTATTTTGTAATCTTTCTTTATAATTAAAGTTGAAGTTTTTGATACGAAAAAGATTTTATTTCCTCTCTGATAGGAATAATGTCAGCCCGCACTATAATTACAGGAATTTTTGACCCTTCCCGCACTAAATAAGAAAATTGAAAATTACCAAGATTTCATCCGCACTAATAATAAGAGGAAAATAAATTGTTCAATTTTCGAAAAAAAGGCCATTCGCACTAATTAGAGGCCGCACTAACTTACAATAATTACGGTAAGAAGCATCTAGAAATTCTGTTGCGGCGAACTGTATGTGGCCACTTTCGTATTTTAGCCAGTTAACCACATAGCCGCAGACGCAATACGGTAGACTATTCCGTAGCCTGTGGATGAATGCTCGTTCTTTATGTATTGTATTTTGTGTTTCCGTAACATGGCTATAAAATCGCTCAGGTACAGAATACTGGTATTAGTATGAGAGACATTATTTATTTATTTTTCTGCATATCATTCAATGTACCAGGTTTAAACTTTCTTCTTTCCTTTTTATAAGTTTTAGGCGACATTTTATTTTTCAAGTCTTAAGAACTACAGTTAATTCCCGGCAACTCGAACCTTCAAGGAACCGAGAAAAATATTTCGACCTAACGAATTTTTGAGTTAAACGAAGCTTCCGTTAAGTCGGATTTAGTCTAAAATGAGATTATAGTTTCAGTTTAAGCGATTTTTGAAGAGGTGGGTCAGCAGTTACCGGGAAAAGGTGCAACCTTAGCGATGAAAAGGCATGTTAATCCCTTTTAACGAATGTTCGAGTTAACCGAGGTTCGAGTTAACCGGAGTTTGTTATAGAAGAAAGTACGATTTACCCCCCCCCCCCCTCTCTTAAACTTCTTTTAATAACTTTTGATGTGTTTATAGTTACACCTTCAATTTTTGTGACTTTTCCTAACCTTCATTTAGCTTTATTTTCCAAAAATTTTTTTTGGAATTATGCCGAAGCCACGGCAACACTTCTTTTATGTTGAGTAAAGATGTTGAGTAAAGTTCTGAAAAAAGATTTTACCAATAATTTTTTTTACATGTTTTTAAAAGCTTTGTGACTTCTTAGTTTATATTATTTTATGTTTCTGTTATTATTGTTACAAAATCCATCGCAATTATACAACAATTAACACAATTTAGTGGCTTTTTCTATATGTCACCGATATTTGACCAAAACGCTGACGTCACCAATTTTTTTCACCAAATTGTTTAATAATACCTGGATAACAATTGTGGTAAGTTTCAAGTCCAACGGACAACAATTGTAGAAACTACACAGGGGGGGGGTCGAATCCTCCCCCCCCCCCAGCATTGAGAAGCCCTTAAAAGGACTAGCACGAATAGAGTTAACGAAATTTCAAGACACCCAAGAAAATGGTTTAAGGAAATGAAAGTTCGAGTTATTCGGTGTTCGAGTTAGCAGGAGTTAACTGTATTTGTTTTATGTAACTTTTTCAACACTTGTCTTTTGATAAAACCTTGAAAAGTTAGACATTTGTTTTATTTCGCACATAAAAAAAGCTGAAAAACAGACAATTAAGTACCAAAGATAGAAAACTGAATTTGCTTGTTTCACCAAGTTAATGTCTTCAATGAAATCAACACCTATTGTTATCTTCTTCACGGTCGACCACCTGTGCATGAATATTGACAACATGTTAGTATTGTATTGAAGAAATTAACGATCATTACAGACAGTATGACTTGAAATTCTAGATGCACTGAAAGTAATCACTGTCTACATTGTTAAATGACTATAAAAACATGGAAAGCGGGATAAATCGAAGCGGTTGTGTTGTTTTGTTTTAGCAGACAGTGTAAGTGACTTTTAAATCCACTAATATTTCGTTATAATATTTAAGAATTCGCTGTCAAAAAGTTTCAAATATACTAATTTTTATGTTATAGATTTAAGTGAAAAAAATGATGGCATTTTTACAACTTTTTGCACTGGCACTGCTTGGCACAGGTAACTTTGATTTGCTTCGACATTAAAAATTGTCTCTTTATCTTTACATCTCATAGTATTTAACATTCTCCGTAGCAATCGCAGTGCGAGATCGTGTTCCAATACCATCAACTGTTACACCGAAGGACATCAACAGGTGTCTTCTTGTTTTTCAAAGCCTCAAAGGAATTAAAGAAAGGGAAATTGAAGGTTAGTTTAAAAAGTGATAAAAGCTACATAGTTTAAAGCTTCGATTGGTTAATTTTAAGGTAAAATCCAATGAAATTTTAGAATATATAAGAATGTTTGCTTCTAGTTTTCTTCATTTGTATCTATTAGCTATATCTGTTCTGGGGAATATAAATACTAAGCATACTTCTCATTTAGGTCAATATCCCTGGGTGCCTCTTGGAAACACTTGTTATGGTGCTAAACCAAACATTTTTGGAACTGTGACAATGCCAAAAGCAGGAACAGTCATTGCTTTGAAACTGACAAATATCCGCGGTTCCTATTCATGCAGTTTGTTTGACGCAATCTTTTCAAGTTCATCTAAGAATTACTGGGGCTGTGGCAAGTCTGTTGCCACATTGGTAACAAACTCAAGAAACCATGTTCTTCTACCCAAACCTGGACAAGTAAAACCAAATAAGGAATGGTCTTACATGTTGCCTAACTTTAACCCTGAAAGTCCCTACTTGGTTCTAAGCGACTACAAAAGCAAAGCAATTCGCTTGAGCAAAGATGAGAAGTTGAGAATCTGGTTCGGAGAAGACTTCACCAAACAACCCTCCGTTAGCATTTCGAGAAAGCACTGCATTTCAGTTGAGGCAAAGATCATCTCGGATGATAATCACGGATTTTAAAAGAGGACTTTATTTGTAGACTTGCTTTCATTTTTTTTATGTTTGTTTATTAGGTTTTCCTTATTCCTGTTGCGTTTCTAGTTAATTAAAACGATTGGCTGTCCCGACTGTCCTAGAAATAATAGATAATCGTTTTATTTCGTTCTCTTTTTCTTGTAAATTATAAAACTAATGATGAGTAAACTAATTTTTGATGAGAAGTTTTCGATTGGCTAATATTACCTACGAGAAACGCGATAGTTCTTAAGAAATGTAGTTATATTTTTTTAGATTATGAAAAATACTCCATTGAATAAAATCAGAGTTTTTCTATGAGAAACTTAAGAAACATATATTCATGGTGTTGCTTTGTAATCGACCAAGGTTCCATTTTTTGTTCGATATCCGGGCGAAATCTCAAAAAACGTGAAAATGGGTTAGTCACATGTCCAAACATTGTGCAATTGTTCTTTTCAATGAAAAAATGACGGTATAAGTTTCATGTTAACTCAGTATTTACAGTGAAAGGAATAATTCAGTCAGCCTCATGGCTTACGACAAACATTCCGGTTTTAGTTGTTCAAAGAAAACATGTCCGATATTTCCAATAAAACTTGCCAAAAAAATTAGTCACACAAAACGTAATCGAACAAGATTTTCACTTTGCAGTGAGTAAGTTAGTAGGTAACAGAATTCACATTTTGGGTGTTTCTTCCTAATGACCGCCCCTGTTTCTCCCCTGAACTACTTAATTACAGCAACACTAGGGTCACTACTTAACACTGCTCTAGCGTCGCAGCTACTTCAAACGGTGTCTGGTATATTTTTTGTGTTCTAATTATTTTCTGAGTGTCTGTTGGTTTAAGTTTAAAGGACATCACAAGATAGTTTTAGAATCATAAGATAAATAGTCAGATATCTTTTTTCGTAAACAAGGTTAGTTACAGTACTTAAAAGCCATGACATTAAATTTAAAACACCTGACAAATGTAATCTAGTCAACGCTGTTGAACTCTTCATTTCAAACAATCCTCTGAATTATCGGTCTTATGAACACGACGGTCATCTAATTTGTATTATACCATGTAACAATTTAACTGATTAAGCGAGAAAATCATGGTTGAAAAAAGTTAATGGTGTCGCAGGTCACTTGACATGACAAGTAGGATGCGGAAAAAGTCGTTAGGCACGAACTCTGAATTAGTAATTATTAACGCATGCGCATATTTTTTAAGTTATGTTGCGTAACATTTACTTGAGATAAAACGTATGTACTGGTTTTCACAAAAAAAATTGTGCACACATCCTGTAGTAATTTAGGTGGTGAAAATTCACATGGGATATAAGAAAAACTCTGGGAATTGTTTTTAGACAAGTTTACCAATAATAACAATACAGTGTTGTAGATTTTTACAAGAAATATATGCGTAGTTAATATAAAGTAACATTCCCACAGATATAACATTTCAAGGGTTATTCCATTTCGGTGAAACACACACATTTTCCTATCGCGCAGAAAAATTGACTGATTTTTAAAATTAGAATTAATTTTGTTATTAGTATAAGATTACGGCACCGATAAATCATTACATAGATGACAAGTAGAAAAATATCTATTTACATATATTTAAAGGAACCTAAATAAAAAATAAAGCACAACACTAAAAAAAGACGAAAAAAACATTATATACATTCGTATCCTTGAATCCTTGTAATTATACTTCATACAATTACAAACCTATGATTTCATTATAAAGGGTTTTTTTTGCAAAAAGTAATACCTCATAACAAATACTAGATTAATTTGTCATAACGGGAATTCGTCATTTTAATCGTTAAGTTCAGAAGTTAAAAACATGACCGTTTATTTGTCTGAGACGAAAACATTTTAATACGCATATTCGAAACAAGCTATTTTCTTACATGACTGTAAAAACAACTTCTGTTACTGACAGGAGAATAACTCGAGGTTGAAATAAGGTCAAATAAGTTAGATGGCGGTTTCGATTCATGTTGTTTACGTAAACATGCCATTCTCAGAGTCAGCATTTTCTTGACGTCGCGAATACACATAACGTTTAAGCTGCGCATATGCGAATATACCACGAAGAAATACAATCCAACCTGAAAGAAGAAAATAATGATCGAAAAATTAACAATTGATTTGTTCTTTTATTCGGAATAGGTGGAGGGTAATGTGTGTTAAATTAGCCACTCTACATACTGGATCACCGCGCTATTAAGTCTCATTTCATTGATTAAATCCCTAATTTCGTTTTGTACCATTTCATGGCATTCCCTTAAAACATAGCGTGAGAAAACTATTAGTATAAACATCGGATATTTACTTGTTCTTTCACCTATTCTTTTATTCATCTGTTCATTTATTAAAAACAGACAAAAAATAGGAACACTTACCGAATAAGACAAATACATACATCAACCAAGGATTTTCCTCAAAATAATTCTTAGACCACTCTGAATGCTAAAAACAAAAAATCGCTATAGATCCAGACACAGTTCGAGCTGTAAAACAAGAAAGCTATTCTGAGATTCAGGACCCACCTTCACTATAAATGCCCATTTTACCAACGAAAGTCCAAAACCAGATATGGCACCATAATTCGAAGATAAAGATGTTGTGAAACAATATGCCACCAGAAACCCAATCCAGTTGAATATGAAAGCAACTAAAAGAACAACTAGCAGTTTAAAAGGTGATAGTGTTTCAATTTTAAAAAAATTGGCAGAAACTTGAAACTTTGCTTGAAGGTCTTATTCCATATTTAGCTCGACAAGAAATCATGTCAAATGAAAGTTAATATAATTGCGAATTTCGCGTGGAAAAGATATCAGACCATGTTTGGGCTCGATATTGTGTATCTATATTTATTTTAATTAAAATCTGAGTATCGGACCTAAAATATACATCTGAAAATTTCCCTTTTGTTTTATAAGCCTGTAGCTACCTCTTTTATTTCTCATGTGATAATTCAGTTTCCACTAGCTACCTTGTGACGACACAAATATCTAACATGACAAACCAGATAGTCAAAGCATAACATAAAAAAATCGGAATAAAGTAAACATTACAAAGCAAATTTTGTCCTTGGTTAAAGGTCATCACAGAAAAAAAACAAATCAGATTTTTAAAATCAGCAGGCTAGTCACAAAGTGTATTTTCCACAACAGCCCTGTTTGCATTGGGACATTCTAGAACTTTGCCAGCTTCTATGTGATTCAAGAAATACTTGTTTTTGTAGACAAGACTTGATGGAACTTATATTTGAAAAAACACATCATATAATACCTAGGAAAGAGAATATAAATCCAACATCTGTGCCAAGTTGTTCATCGTTAAATCCTAAAAATAAAATCACAAATTCAATCTAGAGATCGAGCAGCATTGAAAGTAGGCACAAAAACTTTACAAAGTTAAATTTTTTTTGGCACAAATGTTTCTGCACTTAATAAATTAAATTGGCAAATCTGTTTAGTTTTATACGTACCACTGGAAACTGTTGATGCATTACTTAACCAAAATAAAAACATCTAAAAATTTAAATGATAATTTACACAACAATAAATATAAAATAAAACGCAATGTGATCACAGAAAATTTTTATCAGTAAAAAAAAGGTGAACTGATTCTAAAAACCCACAAGCTAAACACTCTGATTACTGGTTTATTGTACCATTAATTGTTTCCATTGTTTAGATTGAATTCTTAAAAAATCAAATCTGCCAACTTGATAACAAAACCAAAGTTTGATGGTTAAAGTTTTTAAGAGGAATATCTAACATACAAAACAATAATGGGAATTTTCATAACCAGTGGATAATTGCAAAATATATCATTACAAGAGGTAAATGTAGAATACAAGAATATTGTTCAAGATTACCGATGCATTCTGTGGATTTTCTTCTTCATTTTCTGTCTCTATATTTTCTGATTCATTATAAGTTGGTAATTTCACAATATCTGTGTACAAAGGAGGAGGCTCGTTTGAAATCACTGCACTTGTTGTAGCTTCTTCTGTAGCACCATCATAAGGAGGAGGGGACTCAGTGTTACTTGCTGTTAAAGGAGTATTATCTTCAGCCGGAACCACAGGGGGTGGTGGTACCTGCTCACTTAATTCTGTTTCTCTTGAATCATTTACAATTTCTGTGTTTGGAGTACTTTGATCATCATCTTCATTTTGAAGCTATAATACAGAAATAAAAATATGATAAGCAAAGCAGTAAAGTAAAGTAAAGCAGTAAACCCTAGTGCTACAAGACTTTAAGGGGTGCCTTTTTTTGAGCCCTTAAAGCCTGCTTTTCATGATATAGAAAAAAATTTTTTAAATAATTTGTCACAGTTATTTTTCTTAATCCGATCAACATCATCTAACATTTCTTTGATTTATTAATATCTTGTAAATAGACAATGTATCGTGTGCATATAATTGCTTCCAATTTTTTAAATAATGAAGTCACTCGTAGAAGGGCAATGCTATAATACTTTTCAATGCACCAGTTTTAAAAACAACAGTAAGGCCTTTTTATGGTACAGATTTAATCCAGGAGGAATTTGTTGCGTTATATATAATGATTAATTGTCATTGAAACAGTTATAAGTTTCCATTTGCTTAGTTAATATCCCTTAAATGGTAATGATGACTTGACTAACACAAGAAAACTTTCTGAAATATTGTATAATAGCGAGTTGCCTTACAAAAAACTATGTCGTTGTTAGACCAGACTTAACTTATGTTGGAATGTGATGAACCATTTTGTTTTCAATGAATATTTGAAATATCCATAAACAGAGGAAGAAAAAGCCACTCTGATTTTTTAATGCAAATATATCTCAGTTAGCCAAAATCCAAAAAAACTCTATCTAGAATAACAACCATTATCTAACAAACAAACATTGTGCTGAATTTTGAGGTGTTTTATACGTAAAAGATAATTTTAAATACATTTTTAGATGTTTATAGAAATGTATTTTCAGTATTGTTTTAGCTAAAATATACAATTCCACTTGTTAAAAATGACGTATCATTTTTTACGATTCCATAAATCTTGACAATGAATGCATGTCTTTGTTTTATAACACATATATCTGAGCAATAATAGCATCAAAGCAATAATATGCAAACGTCACAAATATTCGGTGTTAAGTTACAAGACAGACTTACTTTTTGATCGAAACTTTTAACATACAGAGTCGGAAGAACCAGAGCAATAACAAAATTTTATATGCTCGCTGTCTCCCAACAACCATCACCCACCATTATTATTATTATATATCCTGATTTGCTTTAAAATTTCAGCCATAAGTGCCAAGAGTCCTGAGAAATAGTTTAAAAATGTGCAAAAAAGTGTTATCATATTTACTTGGTTTCTAATGCTGAGCATTATTATGGCTACATAGCCTAGTTAACTAAGCTTTCTATGAGAATATCCAATTTAGTTTTTCTCAAACGAAAGCTTAGACACAAACAAAGTCAGAGCAAATCCCTAAAATTCAAATCCACCTTATAGCGAACCCCGAATAACAATCAACCAATCAGCACAAAAACACATCTTACGCTCTAAAATAATTTAAGAATTAATTATATTTGTTCGCGTCAGTGGCGCGATTTGGTTAAAAACAAAGGATTGAACGTGTCAGATGTAATTGGCTATAAAACCATTGAAAAAGACGACGCAAAAGTTGTTAATTTTGTGTGGTGTAAGATCGATACAAAATTGTTCTACGATAAAAGGGACAGCAAAAGCCGTAATGCAACCATATATCGAAGGACCAAGTTTTGTGACGAAGTATCAGGTATGCATTATTTTTTTATTGGTATGATTACGTCGGGAAAAAAATTGCCGACGTAACTTTGTTGTGAAATTTGAATGCCACGATCAAAAACGGCTGGTGCTATTATGAAGAACGTAAGGCATAGAGAACATTAAAGTCGGCCCCTTTCCTTCATGCTGACACTCTTATGCTGGGCTGGTACATTACACTGAGACTCGAACGGAAGCTGGAAGGCCATTTAGAACCATGCCACAAGTCAGTCCGACCTTCATCGTCACAAAGAATACTGCAAGAAGAGTGCACACCGATGCAAGTTAAACATAACCAGAACATGGGAGAGGTTAGGTGTCCTGCAACTTAATACAGCTTTCGGACGAATGTTCTCGTGATGTAATACCAAAGAAAAAACATGATGAATAAAGTTTAAAAAAATTTTAAAAGGGAAAAGAGAAATCAAATATGTTTAGTAATAATCGAAAAAGTTGTATATCGTATTAAAAAGAAGTCCAGAAGTTCTGTCTCCCACACGACACAGCAGGCAATAAGTCAGCCCTGCCCTCGGTTTTGTAAGAAGAGACGTTCTGTGAAGAACGGTGTTCTGTGTTCTGTCATTTTTTTCTTTGATTATTATAGTCAATAATTACTTTATACAAAAGACATTTCAGGTGCGGAGGTGCGGTGCGCAATCGCACACCTCAAAAGACCAGGACTGCTCAGGCGAGTGATAAATCACGCACCAAAATCTCTGCAAACATTTTTAGGAGCGCGACGTCCCACACGCCTGTGTTTTTTTATATGATGCAGCCTGACCATGATTGTGATCATATAAAATCTGCGCATAACCTGGCAAAGCAACAAATTCCGCTTCCTTAATGTTTGTCAATCTTAATGTTGGTTAATTTTCTTAAGCCAATCTGACTGTAAAACATCTGCTTTATTATGGGTAAATCTACAAAGATATTTTAGCTAATATGTGTAAGCTACAGGTTGAGCCTAACTGTTTAAGGGTTTACGCTACATGTCACCTTACATGTCACACAACTTAGATATAATAACCCTGAATGCAGGCAAAAACTTGTTAAAACTCCTTATATATTTTTTATGACGAACACTTGAGATGCTGGTAGCTATATATGTTGATATCCCAGAAAGTGATTGAGAAAGAGAAAGAGATAATAGCTAGTAAAAGTTTTTTATAAAAAACAAACAAAAAAACGCTTCAGTTAATAGATTAGAAATATAAATAAAACTGTTTAAAGGCGCATTAAATAAAACTTACCAACTGATACTTAGGATTGGAAGTAGTCATTACGAACACTTTCAGAACGCCATAAAACTTAGTGAAAATAACGCTTCCCGATGATATCAATGTTTATTTTTTCGCTATTCTGCAGAAAACACGGACTCTTCTGCTCAGGGCGTAATTTATTATCTCTGACGACTGTAGGGAATGAATAATGAAATGTTCCTGCTAATTATTTGCACATTTTTGTACCATATACTATTTTACTCTACAGCAATTTAAAAAATTGTATTAAACATAATTTTAAAACTATCCTTCATATTTTAAGCCTCTGTGACGGAGGGTGAAGGTTGGCTTTACTAATACTTTGCAGACGAAGAAAGTAATGGCAGCCAAAGCTGTGAAAAGATCTGGCCAACTGCAATGGTGTTTTATATCTGCTTTTCTTTAATTTGTTTTGGCATAACCATTTTTGTTTCCTTTGCAAACTGGACCGTATATGGGTTATGACATCCATAACTGTGTTGCCTTTGATTTGCCTTAGGGTCTGCCTTTTTTATGTGTAGCTAGTTAGCTAGCTCTCTAGCCTAGTTGCTAACATAATTTCACAAATGCTGACCGTTGTTATACTTATCATTTTTGTGTGTGTATTACTTGTGGATATATCTGCTTTCCCACATGTTCACTAACTAATCTGTTAAGGGTTTGAAATGCCCTAAGACCCCAAGCACACGTGTCAACCATGACAGAATTTTCTCTTATTTTACAAAGCAGTTGTTTTAAGCTAGCTAGCTAGTTATTCTGTGATTCGGTTTTGCTATGTTTTGATTTTGATCATTGACATTTAGCCTAAAAATTTCATTTGTGTTATATACACATATATACATACATTTTTTAATAACGCTTGGTGAAAACAAATTTATTTCTTGGGGCGGACAATTGCAGAATCACAAACATTTTTCTTGGAATGATACATATCTATATCTTTTCTCTATATCTACAAACTTTTTAATGTTCCTAAGTATCAATATGTGCACATTGGCCCATGTGCTCTAAGTCAAAAAGCTATCCAGCTAGACATTTAGCAACTATACACAATTATATTTCACTTAAATTTTTTTTAATTTAACTTTTTCTTGTTTTTTTTCCTAGAAAGTTTACGTTGAATAAAATACGACATGGTTTAATCTCCATACGATGCTTTTTGATGATTTTATAACAAAATACTGCATTGTTTAAGCGCCATACGATAACGTTTAATGGTTTCAGAATAAAATACTGCCTTGTGTAAGCTCCATACGATCTCGATTAAGGGATTTCAGAACAAAATGCAACATTGTTTCTTCATGCAATCACGTTTTGATTGTTTTAGAACAAATTACGGCGTTGTTAAAGCTCCATACGATCGCGTTTTAATGTATATAGCGAAAAATCTTTATTATCCTTAAATAAAGATGCATATTCGCCGCATTTTGTTCTGAAATGACCAGAAAACGATCTTATAAAGCTTCAAAATCGCTGTAGTTTGTTTTACAAACGACGAAAAAACAAACTAGGAGGCTTAGCAGTCGCCGTACTTTCTTCTAAATTGATGAGAACACGTTCTTTTTAAAGCTTAAATATCGGCGTATACGTCCTTATAAAATGACGAGAAATCGTCTTTTCGAAGCTTTAAAATCGCCGTATTTCTTTTAAAAAGAAACAGAAAACGTCCCAACAAACATAAAGATCGCGGTACTTTATAAAGAATAGCGCAATCGAAACTACTATTTTTGATTAGTTTAAAAAAGTCTCAAAAGTAGTAGGTGTGAAATAAAAAATGGCATCGTTGGCACTTTTAAATTACAGCAGGCTTGTTGCATATGGCAACAAAAAGTTCAATTACATTGTTGTTACGCAATGTCGTAAAACTCGCGTACATGTAAAGTTACCTTTTCACCTGTTGTATATTTTTCAATAATAAAGAAACGTGTAAAACACCGAAAATTAAATTGTGTGCCCAGTATATTTAAAGTTCGATCTGCGAATTTTATGTTTAGTAGGTAAATTTGATATCCAAAAAAAGAGAAATCACTTCCGAATCGCGATGCTTTAATTCGAACGCTGAAGCCTTGTTTTTCTATGGTTCTATGCGTATTATCAAAATTCTTTTTTATGAGAAATGAATAGCAAATCCATCTAAATAAATTGGTACATGCAGTGAAAAGTACATGTCTGGTGTATAATTAGGGTTATTTTATTCTTTACTTGCACAAGTCGAAAATTGCGAATGCGTGTTCTTGTTTAAACAGGAATTAAATCCGCATTTTTTTTCGCAGGGCTTTCTCCCGCAATGCTTACTTCTCAAACATGAACTTGCAATAAAATTGACAAACGCGAGAATATGAAACGAATTTGGCCATTCAAAAAACTTCAATTGCAAAAAATTAGAAACCTTCTTCATTTTATTTAAGGTTTTCTTTCCAAAACTGATTGCTTTGAACTTCCTATAGTAGATAGATACCACAACTAGCAACATAGTGTTGAAGAGTTTGTGGAATGGCCGCGAAAAAGACGCTCGTCTTCGTTACTGGTAACGAAAACAAACTGAAAGAAGTCGCCCAAATTTTAGGAGAAAAATTTCCATGGACACTGACATCGAAAAAAATTGATTTGCCTGAATTTCAAGGTGAGCCAGACGACATCAGCAGAGAGAAATGTAAAATTGCAGCAGAAGCTGTTAAAGGACCAGTTATAGTTGAAGATACTTGTTTGTGTTTCAATGCTCTTGGTGGATTGCCTGGTCCATATATCAAATGGTTTTTAGATAAACTAAAACCGGAAGGGTTGCCACGTTTACTAGCTGACTGGGATGATAAATCTGCTTACGCTTTATGTACGTTTGCTTATTCCACTGGCAACCCTGATGATGAAATCAAGTTATTTAGAGGAAAAACTCCAGGTGTTATTGTTGGACCAAGAGGACCCAGAACATTTGGCTGGGATCCATGTTTTCTTCCTGATGGTTTTGATAAGACGTATGCGGAATTAGAGAAGGAAACGAAGAATGAGATTTCCCATCGAGGTCGTGCTTTAGCGGAATTAAAAAAGTACTTTGAGAATGATGTTCTTGAAAATGGTGATGAACCAGACAAGAAAAAAAAACGGTTAAATGAAGACTAGTATATGTAATACACCTGTTTTAGAGTTTTAAAAAAATACATCACAATAAAATAAATGTGAATTCAATTTTAAGTAAAGCTCTCCAGAATTAGAATTCTTCATCATGTACATCTTGATCATGCTTGAAATAATAAATAAAAAACTTAACTTCGTACCTATTTTCCTACATTCGCCCCAAAATAAGGTTATTGCGCAAAATTTACCACAGAAAAAATGCGCATAATGTTTAGCCCAAAAGTTATTACGAGTTAGATAGGATACAATAAGTACGACTAGCTGAAAACTTCAACAGATCAAAACTAAGAAGCGCGAAAATATTTCAAATCGTTGTTAGGCTGGTAGTGTTATAGAGGCATGTGGCAGAACAGCATAGGCTTTTTCCGATTATCCTTCCTGTTTCCCTCCAAAAATGTTATAATCGGGTTCCCATTAGCATTTGTCTTAACCCTCACCCCTTTTGAGTTTAATATAATTCGTTAATTGGCTGCAAAAAGATACCAGATACCATTTCACTAAAATTTTAGACTTAAGCGCTTTTGTTTTTAAAGCTGTAAGAGGTAAACTCTTTTCTTGTAGTCATTCCTAGTCCTATTCGTAGCGCTCGTAGTACCAAGTGTATTCACTCTCAGTACCACTAGGTGTATAATCAAGCGGCACATTTTACTGAAACAAGATTCTTGTTGCAAAATTGTTGATCGTAACACCGCGGCACAAAAGCTCTTTCATTAATTACTGAATACAAATATGCTTTCAAAAGCGCACATTTGAAGAGCTCTCTCATCCAGAGTCAAAAAAACTATGATTTAAGATGAATCAAGCGCCTATTGTCATGAGTATGAACATTTTGACACTCCGGTGACGCTTTATCGAGAAATATATGAAACTGAATATGCAAACACAAGTTCGAAAATGCCCTAACGGTTATACTTCAGAACGGTTAACCAAATGTCCAGAAAGCAAAAATACTTTTGAGCAGGAGATTTAACATTTTTGTCTCGCAAATTTTGCTTTATTAGCCAAATTCATACTGCGCGGTCAAGTTCGTCTGAATTCACTTGTAGGGAAAAAAGTCATAATGGCGGCGATTGTTTTGGTGTACTTGGCTAGATAAATAATAATAAATCGAAGAAAAACGTTGTATATTGCAATAGTATATAGTTTATTTATGATAGTAATTATTAAAGTTTATAAACATGGACGGGCTTAAGAATTTATTTTTATATTGTGTGTAGGGATTTGCACCACCACCACTTTTGCGGTTTTTTGGAAAAATTGCAAATTTTTTTTCCCGTGGAGAGTAAGATCAGTCGCAAATTGCAAAATGTTTTAATCAGATATGGTCTCAGAGAGTTACTACATAACGCGAAATTCCTAAAGGCTGATTTACACTGGTGACGCAAACAAGAACGCGAGAAAAGAATGTGTGAACACCTTCGACACAAGCATAAGCTTCTATGCTTTTATGTGTGCAGCATAACTTTTGTAGTGTGCACCAGAAAACGCGAGTAAACGCAGACGCAATAAAGAACGCGAGAATATTCTTAAGGATAAAAGTAACAAAAAATGTGGTAATTAGAAGTCAGAAAATGGATTTCGAAAAAAAGATGGTAAAAAAAGTTCCTTTTAAAATATTCGTTTTGTATGATAAGAAAGTGTTGAACCACTTTTAAAGCTATTTTATGCTGATTTGTTTATCATTGATCCTGCTACAGCGTGGTAAATTCTATTTTCTCTTTTTATTCTGTTTTTCTTTTCTCTTTTCCTAAGTAATTATAGCACATTATAAGAGATAGTCAACTATAATTCTTTTACGTCTTTTTTTACATAATGTATTTATATTCGTTTATGTTTTCACACGGTCTAGTGTGAACGTTTTGCGTTTGCGTCAGATTTATAAAATATAACATTGCGCATGCGTATACTTCTTGCACTTGCGTTGCAAAGTGAACCAGGCTTAAGGGGGTAGGTCTGGAAAAAAAGGTGGAAAATTTCAGTTATTTCAAAAAAATTATATGAAGCCCTGGGTGGGCCCTCTACATATGCCGTTATCTTGCTGAAAAAAAAAATCAAAAAAATTGATTTGTTTTAAGAGTTTAGTTGTTGACTTCACTTTACCCTAGCAACGCCTTTAGCGACCAGGTAAACTGATTTATTTCCCCTTTTTAGGACAATAGGAGTGCCATAATTAATGCCAATTGAAAAGGTTATATCTCCTATGTATCCCGGGTCTTAAAGTCATACTTCGTAACGGTGGCCCACAAGTGTCACGGCAAATTAAAAAACTCCACGGCAAATAAAGATTGTCCACGCCAAATAAAGAAAGTCCTCGGCAAATTGTGCTATTACGCGTCGTGGACATTCTTCCCTGAATGGATTTGTCGTTGGTGTTGTAGACGATAAATGCTTAGACTATGAAGCATTGACAAAATTTTGTATGTGTTGCAGAATGTGGAAAATTAAGAAAAATTCTCCAAGATACAATGCTTGGAAAGCATCGCATGTGTGCAATATCAACCACACACAGTCCTCTGGAGAAATGGAAGCAGCAGCTGCGGTGCAAATATTTGGGCGTTCGATAAAAAAGAACAACATGATATATTCCTACTACCTTGGACATGGTGACACTTCCTATTTTAATCAAGTGGTAAAGTCTGATCCTTATAGAGAATATGGGGTTGTACCTGAAAAGTTGGATTGTGTTGGTCACACCCAAAAGCGAATGGGTACCCGTCTACGAAACTTGGTGAAAAGCCATAAAGGAACCGCAACCCCTCTTAGTGGAAGAAAAAAATTGACGGAAGTATGCTAATAATAAGTATGCCATGAAAAAAGCAATTTGGGCAATTTTATTCCATTGTACTGCCTACACATCGATCGATCGATACGTCATCGATTTTGTCCTCGTAATGATAGTACCTGGTGTAAATATTGGTATGACAAACAACATGGTGCATCTAAATATAAGGATCATATCAATTTAGACATTTGGATATCTGATCTACTGAGGCCTATAATTACTGCACTTTCTGATGACTCTCTTTTGTCCAAGTGTTTGCATGGTCAAACCCAAAACACGAATGAGAGTTTCAATGCTGTTGTATGGACTCGCTGTCACAAAAAGATTTTTGTGGGCAAATAAACTTTAGAAATGGCAATAAACTCTGCAGTGTTACATTTTAATGATAGCACTGAAGGTGTTAAAAATATGTTGAAATCTTTTGGGATATCAAGAATGGTGACAGACTCAAAATCTAATAATCACAACATTGAACGCATTCAGCACCAGAAAGTTAAATCAGGCGAAAAATTCAAAAAAAGAAGAAAAACCCTTAAATAAAATAAAAAAGGAGATGCTGATAAAGAAACTCAAAATGAAAAGCCCTCATAAGTACCCAGGAGGGTTTGACTAAGCTATGTTTTTAGGGACTTCATATTTTAGCGGAATTTTTTAACTTTGTGACGTGATATTTTTTGACAGAATTATGCAATTCTTCTGAAATTTTTACAGTATCTTTAACATCATATAAGAGCTCATTTAACGAAGAATCACCATGTATAACCATTATATATTATGAAAATCTAACTATTTACTTTTTCAAACATGAGTTTTTTTTATTAATGATGACTTAATTAGATGAATTTATAATTTATTTTTTGTTTAATGATAGAATGATATATAACCAGCATACCTTAAAAAAGTCATGTAGATGCCTATAGTAAATTTAAAGATATCGTGTTTCAAAGTTTCCTTATTTTTGAGCAGAGTTATGCCGTAAACCCGGGCTATCGAGGCAAATTTTCGCAGAAATTTTTTTTCTCAAATTTTTTAGCTGTAATTATCAATTAAATATATTTTATAGGCAAGCAGATCTCTTTGCACGGAATATAGGTTTTTTCTAGACCTACCCCCTTCAAAACTAATCGGAAGGCGAAAATTTGCGGTACAGCTGAACCGCAAATGTTTTTTTCGCAAATACTTTCTTCCCTTAGTGAACAATCCATTCTCTTCTACATGAACAATTTTCCAAATGTTGGAACTGCTGATGGTCTATTTAAAAAAACTATCCAAATTAACCTTATGGTAGCAAAAAGACCCTGGGAACGGGAATGTTGAACATTATCAAAGAACATAATTTAGAGGTGAATTTTCTTTACAAATTATTACTTCATTAAGTTAATTATTCACACAAATAATTGATTTAAATAATACAATTTATATGAGTTTAGTAGCAAGGATTCCTACGTGTTCAGATTTGTTTTGCTTTTCAGCCGCAGGACTCTCGGCAAATTCTGTTTGACATGTTGCAATCAAATACACCTGCGATATTAGTAGATACAGTAAAACATAAATCTCGGACTCCTTCGCAATCATTCAGGCACGCCCTTTTCACAACCACACCATCATTTGAATCTTTAGTTGTAATTTCGTTTTCGGCTGACATGGATTTTTTTTCGTCAGTGGACAATTTAAATTCGTCTATTGTTGATTTCTTTTCGCTTGTCTTTGCGTCGTTACCGTAATATTCTTGGTACAGTTGATTGCATAGTTCGCTGCAACTATGCCGTAATTGTTTACAATCGATCTCAGCTAATTCTTCACCGTTGCTACATTTGTAATAAATGTTTAAACATCTTCTTTGACAGCGAAACAAGGGTATACTTTCCGATTGGCTAGTTAATGCGCACATGGTGCAGGATACCATGGCAAGTAAAATAAATGTGTGTATATATTCCATCCTAGAAAGGTTACAAAAGGTATATTACATACAAACCACTTTTCCAGCACTCTACTACGCCTACATGTTATTTATGGAGGCTCAGATCAGGGCATTTTTATACTAAACATATTACTCAGCTTTGGTGTATGATATGTATTTTTTTCTGATGTTATGAATCTTTTAAAGCTTAATTAACACCACTACACTGTTTAAACTTAGCCTTGTGTAATTATACCCATAGTTTTTTGACATTACTTTGAAGTTAAAACAGGACCATTTCATCCTATTCATATAGGTCATAAGGCTACGTTCAAGTTTTTAATTTGTTTTTATAATAAGCATATATTCTCATAAGATTATAAATGAGAAAAGAAAAACACAGCGTGAACTAAAGAAGTGTTTTTAAATCTTCGCCCCGTCAGCATTATTATGAATTATTGATTATAACCCATTGCTGAGGGTGTGGTCTTTTAATTTCATAGGGGGAGAGTTTTGATCTATTGATATACGTCCGCATACACATTCTTCAATCGCAAATCATACACAATTTCATTTTTCAAGAAACATGAAGGCTGAATAAAAAATTTCAGCAAAAAGTATAATATTTATGGGAAGTTTGTGATGTTTTTCTTCGCCTGTAAACTGAAAGAATTCACAGATGCTTGAAATTTATTGATTTTAGCCTAGCGTTGTTAACAACAATGTTGCTTATAAAAAACACGTGGAGTTACTTTAAAAATAACTTTTTGAGGATTATTTCTCACAAAATTTTAAATGGGAATCAAAAAAACACAGTGTGAACTTATCAAAACGCCTAAAGAAATTCTTTTGAATTTTTATGTAGTTAACATTTTGAATTATTTATTAACCTCGCCTTGAAGGGAAAACAGCACTTGTTTTTCCATATATTTCGCCCGACGTTAACAAAAATAGAAATCGATTTTTTTTCTTGTTTGGTTGATAAAAAGATATTAACAGCTTTTCAAAGAAAATATAACATGTGTTAACCCTATGAGCACCGTGTGAAAGGGGGGAGGGGCACTTATATATTGTACTCTACTACCTTAAAGGAATTAGTTATTGCGGTAATTATTTTTTTCGAATATTGCGAGTTTTTGTCGATTCCGCGAAAATTAGTTTTGGCGATTTATTTTTTGAAAATGTTTTTCTTTCTCCTGACTTACCTCAACATTCTTTATTTTATGTGTCTTACATAAAAGCGCTTGAAAAGTGTGCATTGAGAAACAAAATATAATCACATTCTCTTTTCGCGAAATTTAATTCTTGCGAAACTAAATTTTAATTTAAAAAAAATAATTTCCTTTAAAGTAGAGTTTACTTTGTGTTTAAAGAACGCACGAAAGAGCGGTATCCACATTATGACGGACAAAATTTTCCTCAAGTTTTTGCTATATTTTATCCAGTTTATTCAGGCTATAAACGCGGAAATTCTCTGTTTTACTTTTTAAAATGAAAGATAGCGTTTTTACAGCATATTTTCTTTAGGTCCTTAATATTTTCTTTTGTCCCGAGCAAAGTCTTGAAACCAAATCTCTCATCGATTGTTTTGTCGTACAAAATTTATACTTAAAAAAGGTCAGTAGAGATGTAGAAAAGTCCTAGAATTTATATTCATAAAGTGAGAGACCGCCCTGTCCTATACTTTTCTACAATTTTGCTAAAATTCATGAAATATAGGCTACTGTCGAGCTAGCCTCGATCCCGGGTTTTAAAGTGTAAATTTCACAAGAACTTTTCCGCCAAGTTCTCAGGAAATACGTTTAGCGAAGTAATTCGTTAACTCGACCCATTTTTCGTCCC
This sequence comes from Hydractinia symbiolongicarpus, assembly GCF_029227915.1. NCBI lineage: Eukaryota > Metazoa > Cnidaria > Hydrozoa > Anthoathecata > Hydractiniidae > Hydractinia > Hydractinia symbiolongicarpus. The sequence continues at coordinate 7,515,987 of NC_079882.1, read as the reverse complement.
ACCTCCTTGGTCCTACCTAAAGGGTAATATCTTCGGATAATTCGAACATTTTACTCAAGGGAAGGAAATCAAAGACTAGTTAAATGTCAGATTTTAAAATAATTTTTTTTAGGTTTTAGTAATTCCTGATGTAATTAGATAATGTTGTGTGTTTAAATTCAATTTAAAGGGATTAGCATGCCTTTTTGATCGCTAAGATTGCACCTATTTCCGTTAACTGTTGCCATACCTCTTGAAAAAAGCTTTATCTCAAACTATAATCGCATTTTCATTTGTCATGTCAAACTTTTTTCCTCGGTCCCTTGAAAGTTCGAGTTGCCGGAAGTTAATTGTAATTCCTAATATTTCGTGAGAATTAAATTTTCCGAATATTAGGAAAAAAGCATTTTAAATTTGCATCTCTATATAATAAATGCTAGAAAAATTAGAAGAAAAATATAGTGTTGATTGTTTTTTAAAAGAAAAGAAAGAAAAAACAAATTTTGCAAGAATTTCACTAACTTTTACGGAGAATAATTTCGCGAAATTAACGAAAACTCGAAAAATTCGCGAAAATTAAATCTGTAACAATACAATCCCTGATGTAGTTGGATGACTTTATATGTTAATCATATTTTTTTCTAAAATATACATTTTATTGCCTGTAACATTTACGCTAGAAATGAAATAAAGTTACTTACCTATATAGTAAAGTTACCTAACCAAGATTGTCCTTTTTGATTTAGAGTCTCTTTTCGTACTGTACTCCGTAACTGTCTGTAATTAAACCCTATATTTATACGTATACTTACATATAAGAAAAAAAATGCTTTGAATAATTAAACAAAAGTTATAAAAGACAAAAAAGCTATTTTAACTTATTTGCCGTTTCTTTTACGCCTTTGAATTTTCACATCCTTTTTTTATTATAATGTTCGAGCACAAAAAATATGTCGATTTACACTTCCCGTTTTTTTATTAGCGTCAATTTAACAGCTGATGGCAAAATTGCTTTCTCGAAGAATTATTTCACAATTGGAATATTTATCCAGGCTTAAAACGTTTTAGTGAGTCTTTAGTTGTGGTGAATTTCTGTAATGCCTTTGAGTGTTTTAGGGCGTTTTCCTACCATCATTAGCAGAATTTTTAGGTTCCCTTTAGCACTTCAATGCCCCTTTGGTTGTCCCACAGCCCCTGATTCATTCATTTCGTTTAGTTAATTGGGTAATTGGTTTTAGGAAAAGGAAGGGCCAGAAAATTAGGTTATATTTCATCTGTATTTTTTTTAAAAAAATAGGCGATAACATATGTTGAATGTAGACTCACGTTTTTTTTCGAATCTATTGTTCTTCTTATTGTTTCGTAAAAGAAAAATGCAATAGAAACGTGGGAATGAAGATGTTTTTAATTCTAAAACGTGTTATCTGCTTAACGAGTTGTATCCTATCAGAAAGCTAGAGGAGCAAATAATGAGAAAATTTATTTGCGTAAGAAAGTTCTGTCTTTGTAAACAACACGGATATGTTAAACATACGTAGGCCAAATAAAGAACAGAAAAAACGGCAAATAAACATATTTTTGTCGCAACTTAATCCAGACATATTTCCGTTACGTCATCGAAAAGCGCATGTGGTGATATATTACGTCATTTTTCATGTTATTTCAATATCATGTGTTACACCGCTAAAAAAATCTGTTTGGGAGTATAAACGGAAACTGCAAAAACTGGCGTACAATATATTTCTTTATCTATATTTTTTCAGTATGCTTATGAAAAGTCTTAACCCCAAATAATACTTTTAATATGCTTAATAATCTTAGTAATTTTTTCACAGAAGATCAACATCTCTTTAGCAACATTTGAATTTTCTTATACTGTTAACAACATGTTGAAGAAATGTATGTTGTATGGGGAATATGAATATTATGTATATAGAGTTGCGATTTCTCTTCATCTACGAATTTTCATAAGTGCACGCACCTATTATAAGGACTGAACTCTGTAGCTACGACTTCCTTTTTTCATCTTATTAAATTGATGGGATGGAAAAAAAAAATATGATTCAGAAAACGGAGTGAGGCTAATTTGGATTACGTTATAAAAATATAAAAATTGTGTTTGATTTTCCCTTTTTTAGTTCAAAGCACTATTTGTATTGAAAACAGAGCATTTCATATATTAAGATGAGAGTGAAGTTTTACAAAACTGTGTATCAGCTTATTGACACTCTTTGCAATTGCGTTGAACAGAAGCAGAAGAAGAAATTTTACTTTCCAATAACGCCGATTTTAAAGAAAAATAATTTTATTATAAAAAACTAACGCTTGTTTGTCATAAAAAAAAATGTATATTACAAACGATTTTAATCTAAAAAAATATTCATTTTGATAAATCTTTCCTCAATTTACTGTTTTTGAAATTATTAACTTAACTTTCCAATTGCACGTTAACATTTACAACACAGCGTCCGTGCCATAGAAATGTGTGTTTTACGACTACGAAGGTGTGAAGACTTCAAAAAGATTCTAAAATATTTGGAAAAAAGAAAATAAATGTAATGTTCCTAGATTGTTCTTCTGGTGCTTTGAAATACACTTTCATAACTTTAAAATGTAATTTCCTTTCACATATTGATATATGGATTACTTTCAGTGGTCGCTACTTCTTTGAGCTTCAAAGAGAAGGATGGAATCGACTTTTGTGGTGATCCCTTTTACCAAACCTTTCCCAAGCATCCTCGTTACTCGAAAGGTCAGAGCAATGGACTTTCAATCCCGTTTCCAAATTCAAACACTTTTCTCGTTGACCCAAACGGAACATTTCTTTTTTGGGTTCATTCGACTTCCTACTTTGCAGTTAAATGCTCTTGCAAATTCTTTTGAATTAGAAAGCGTACCAATAACCCTACAGAAAATAATGCGAGTATAATAAGTAATGGGGAGATTCTCATTGTTTCATTTGTACTAATGGATGCATCTGGTTATTTTTTGTCATAGTTTTACTATTATCTTGCCGACGCGAGAAATACGTTTATATCGCTATTGCGCAAAATTTAATACACTCAAGTTAGATTTTTTTTTCACTGCGCCCGAAGTAGTCACCAACAAGGTAGAAACATTACCATCTTTTCTGCAGATCAGGAATTCACATACTTTTACAAAAAAATATGGAAAAAAATCAAAGAAACGCTTCATGTAATACAATCAAATATACGAGAGTATCAGAGAAGACTGGTAAGAAATGCCAGGAAAAATTAAGAAAACCATGACTCCGACAGACAACCTGATCGCATAAAGCTTCTGAAAAAACATCTACGCAATAAGATCTGCATATCGACAGTTTTAGCTACCCGATTGCGGGAAATTCTCGATACATTCAGTGAGGTGGAGGAATGGTGCTTAATAAAAATGAAATATTTTATCACGCCGGTATGCTAATGTAGAAAAAAATACCTAAATTCTTCTTCGGAATGTCTATCGTTTAAAGTAGCTAAATATTGTTCATTTGGTCGGCTGTTGCTGCAGTATGCCTAAAAAATGATAAAGCAAACAACGGAATTTTGAAAATGCATCATCGTCAGCAACAAAAACATTAACAGCGATAAAAAAAATTTTATTGCTTACTTGCGCAAAAGATACATGGAAAAGTTGTTCGTGTGTAAAATCTAATCCTTTGATGGTTTTATCTCCATCGTCACTTCGATCTAACCAATCATAGTAAGCCTAAAATAAAATTTAAAAATTTAATCGGATTTTGTAAGAAAGAGTTTAATATTCACTTTGCAACTAAACGTTTTTGCTCCAGGCACTGAAGACATTTCTGGGAATGAATGACGAAAGGTATATACTGGTGACATAATTACCCTTAAGGCTGTCTTAAATCCTCCATTGTCAGCAATATTTTCACCAAGTGTCAGTTTACCATTGATCTAGGCAAAAGGCAAAAAAAAATATTTACAAAAACTTTAGCAGCTATATACCTCACTCAAACAAAATTTATTTCATCTTATGTGCCTTTGACTTAACCAATAAAGTTTGCCACGATTTGCCTTTCTAACAAAACAGCTACAAAATACCGTTATTCTGACAACCGGAAGCTATATACTTCAATCATATGGCTGTTTTATTGAGAAACAGAAAAAGAACGGTGCTAAAATCAATTTGAAGTGTTTTTGTTGAAACCTCGAGCTTCTTACTGGCATTAGTTTGAGAGGCTAACTTTTGTTTTGTTAAAAATTTAAAATTACAAAACGGCCATTAATTATGTTTGCGTTAAAGGTAAAAAAGTCATAAATTTATGTTTAACCCATTTCTAAACAAAAACCAGATAGTCTGATTAACTTACTTGATACAAGCCTCGAACTTTATACTTATTGTATTGATCAATCATGCACTGCGATCGTTTAGTAAAGGCTGCTAATGAGCTGTTCGTCCACCATTGCTTACGCAATTCTCCGTGCTTATTGAACTTTCGACCAGTGTTGTCAAAACCGTGGGTTAACTCATGACCAAGGATTGAGCCAATAGCACCATAGAGCATAGCGCTAAAAGATGAAAGGTGGAATAGATTAAAATTGGATAATGGTAAAGGTTATTGTGGGTGGGAATTTAGCTTCGTTCAATTATCCAAGTTACAATTATAATGAAATGTAAAATAGCAGCTAAAAAAATCTAAAAAACTAGTCGTTAGCCCGTGGAAATATCCACGGGTTCGCCCGTCCTTTTTATACCGCATCACGTGCGTCTCGCTACTTGCGCAGCTGAGCTACCATTTTGCGTGACAGACAGACAGACAGACGTATACGGGTATTATAATATAGATAATAACTTACACAGACATTTTTTCGCCATGGAAAAAAGGTGGCTGCAATATGCCTGCAGGAATAACTAAAAAAAGAAATTTTTCATGACGGTATAAAAATTATATTATTGTATTGGCATTTTTTACAAGGACCAGACTATAAATCCTTCCAATGAATAGAACAACTTTTTTGCGTTCTTTCGTTTATTGATACAGACCTAGCTACAGCATTTTCGCAAATTTTCATATTTGTTTAAACTTTTTTGTATAAGGCGCGCGGACATCAACATATCAATACACTGCAGTTGTAATGTCAAATATATCACTTACTCATGCCGTTCTGATTAAAGCTGTACATTGCATTTATAGTTTGTGGGTCCATTGGCCATCTAAAAAACAGAGGATAGTGAATTGTCTTCTCTCATAGATATCATTTTTCCAACGACAAGAGTTGAATAACTTACTCAGTTTTGTCGACTTTCTTTCTAATTTTATTTAACATGCGGTTGTGAGCGAATATAATGATATTGATTCTATTTTGGAACAAATCGTCTGATTTGATGGTTAACTAGAAAAATAAACATCAGACAATTATTTTGAAGTGTCAATACTTGTATAGTTTATATACATGTATATACATCTGGCTCATCATGGTCCAATTTTTAGGTATAAAATCACAAAATTACATACATTCTTGTATTTTGTGCTAAATCTTGTTTCGTTGAAGATATATGGTGGATATCCAACCTGATCTTTCATTGCTGCCGCCTGGAAAGTTAAAGAAGATTAAGTAATGTTGGAATTTTCTTATTAAACAGTTTTCCTTGACTTATTCCGTTTATTGCCATGTTATATTATTTATGATCTTACTTTTTCTTCTACTTTTTCTTTTGTTTTTTCATCCATCCATGTCAATGTCTTGACATTGTCCTTAAAAGCATTTCGAATGTTCTTTATCATTTCCTCCACCTAAAACATGCGACATTTATTTTTGGTAAGATTCACTTCATCAAGAGTCTAAATGCATTGGTAATGGAACGATAAACAAAATGTACGCACTGTAACTTTCACGCCATCTTTAAAGTTGTTTTTCTTATATAGCTTCCCAAGGACCTCTCCCAAATATTCGTTTGTGTATGACACACAGGTCTTCCATCTTTTTCTCAAACCTTTTGATCCCAACACTTTTTCCTTGTAATGCATTCTCACATCAAGAAACTCTTGCGAAAGATAGGGAACTTCATCTTGGATGACACTCCACACTATGTAATTTGATAAAGTCCTGCAAACAAATATATATGCTCAACTATAAGTTCATGTTTAGTATATCAATTTTATTTAAATATGGTGAAATCAAATATAAGACCATTCTTTAAATTTATTTTTTTATTTAATCCTTAGACTCCGCCACGTACGCCAATTTGTGTCGCAGTCAGGTCAAAATACCTACGTTGGAACTCACACATATCATCCTCTTCGATAGTAATTTTGGTGCGCAACTAGCCTAACTAGTCAATGCAAGTAGATCGCATCAAATAAAATCATAATATGGGACCTAGTTATGTTGTAGTCGGATTTTAGCTTTTTATTTTTAAGTCGAGTATGTAAAAACTATGCCATTATTGAGGTTAACCCTTTTTTTGGTTACCATTTTAAGGGAGAACGCCCTACACAACAAACTTGTGAAATCCTTTTTTTCCGAAACTGCACGACTTTCCGAGAAAGAATGTATTAAACAAGACTTAAACGTGGTCAAAACAAAATAGACAGATCAAATACTTACTCTTTAGACGTTTCGTTGACAACTTTCATCATTTTCTGCAGATATGGAATTGAAGGTACGATTATATTCTCCTCTTTTGATATTTTTGTTCTTCCTTCGAATATTTCGTTTATGTATTTGAACCAGGGAAACTAAATTAAAATTCAATTTGCAAAAAGATGGGCGTGTAACTCAAATCTTATTTCATGTAAAACTTTTGTCTTTTTAACTCTACAACCAGCTATATTAAACATATTTAATCGTATTATGTTATACGAAAAAAAAAACTAATCGCGATATTAATAAAAATTAATTAAAGTTATTTTGGTGTGAATAAAATTGTTACAAACCTGTGGTACTTCTTGTTCAAGCTCTTGCAAAGTCATTCTATGGAACCACGATTCCTGCTTTACATCATCAGCAACACTTATCTAATTACAAGAACAGACTATTTATATGTGCCATCAAAAGGGACATACAAGATGGTTTTTAAATTAAACTTTTAGGTTACGGGAAACTTTTGGAAATTTGAATATATTGGCTCAAAAATCTTTTGATTTTACTGTATAGGAGCTAGAAGGATAGATAGGAGCCTGTTAAAACATTGATAACCCCACAAAAATCATGAACGTAACTTTTTGCTATTAGCTATCTGTTTGACACATGAAAGTAAAAATAAGAATGATGAACATAACAAGTAACTTACCTCAGCCAACCTTTTTTCAAATTCAACGGTTTCATTTGCGGCTTTCTTTATGTCTCCTTTGGCGCCAAGTAACTTCGCCACATCTTCTAAATACTCGGTGTACGCTCTCAATGTCTACAGTAAATCAAACATCGAAAAGATACAGTTACGCAAGAAACTTTCATTCTACAATCGGTGAAAAAAAATTTGACACATCACAAATTTCAAAGTCCGTTTCCACAAGTAGTAATTTTAGCCGAATTAATATTTGCTTATAAAATTACAGCTGACATCACCATGACGCTTTTTCTCAATAATTTGATAATATTTCAATAATTTTTCTCAATAATTTAATGGAGCATTGGCGAGTTGATGGTATTTCGCAACTTTGAAAATGCCCCCAAATGCCAAATTTCTGTTACCGATTGTAGATGCTTTGTTCTTCAAAAAGACTTGAAAATAACTGACGTTATTTTCAGTTGGTTATATAATGTTTTGGTATGTTTCCTACCTTTAACTTAGTTCCATCAGTGGATAAATAAATTTCTCTTGGTAAACTGGGTCCTGCTTGATCGACCTAATTACAATAAAGTGAAAGTTATGAAGAATTAGACTCTAAGAACAGTAAAAGGCTTGTAAATAACAAGAAAAGATATATTATGGGTATACCTCGAGAATATGCTTATTGCTGTGTTTTGGATCGTCACTAACATGAACTGAAAACAATGGACCTCCAGACGATGTGAATTCAGTGTGGATTTTCAACAATATGTCTTCCATTTCCCATGATTCTTTATCCCAGCTGTCACCACCACCTAAACTCCATCCGTTTAAATACTCAATCAAATCCATCATTGGTTTTTTCCCTCTTTTATTAATCTTTTTCTGATTCATACAAGAATCGTAGAACTGTTTTACCTTCCTTATTGTGCCTTTCTCTTCGGTAGAACTGTTCAAGATTTTATGTAATATAATTTCAACTTTTTGATTTAGTTTTGAGAATGTTGAAAATGTGGAACTGGTTGTTGGGATAGGATTACGTTTTATCCAACCTCCACAAGCATACTGGTAGAAATTAGAACATGGATCTACAGTTTTATTCATAGAATTTTCAATATATTTTTTCAACTTGCGACAGGCTTTTGTGTCGCATTCTTTCAATTTGTTATCTTCAACTTTAACAGTCATGTCTACACTTCTTCTTACAGCACCTCCAGTAGTGACCAGCTCATCAAAACTACTTTCTCTTGAGTCTGTTCGAAATATAAATATAATACCACCAAATGCTAGAATTGCTATCAAACCGGTCATAAAAATCGACCATGAACCAACATTGGTTTTGCTCTTTCGTTCCTTTCCATTTTTTGCACAAGATTGTGACGATTCGTACCGATCAACGTCCCATTCTTCCATCATATTTGCTGCAGAAAATTCTGCAGAAAAATGGTAACCTGAAAGTGTTCCTGGGGTCCTGCCCAGCTCTATTTTTCTTTAATCTCTTGATCGCTTTTTTATGTAGTTCAGCACTATTAATAGGAAGTAGAGGTTTTATTTTCAACTGAAACTCAATCAAGCGTTAAAAATACTTATTAATAATTCATAAGCATTAAGATGTTTTCAAGTTTGCAGATATATATGTTCAGCATAACTGCGTAAATTATGCGCAATATGATTTGCATTCTTGCAAAAGTTTTTGTTTTCTGCCATATCTAGTCAATTATTTACGCCTGATTAGATCAGCTGCTGCCATTTTAGCAAAAGCAAGGGTAAGAAGCCGCAGTGAAATTTCAGGGAACTTGTTATAGCGCTATGAAGCGTGCAAAAAAATCTATCTTTGCTTGTTTATTAAAAAAGCAGTCCTCTTGAACTTCAGTCAGAAATGCAGTAAATTATAATGATAAATCTATAAACATTTTGCACTCATTTATCAAAGCCTTATTTTAAATTTGGGCTCTGATAATTGCTGACAAAGCTAAAATGCCAACAATGTTGCTGTCTGTCAATTACTAATTCCCAACGCCAAGGATTCGTCAAAACTTCCAAAATTTTCTTGAAAAAAAATCTGAAGAAAGAATTCTCTCTTTGACATTGAAGACATGAATGGGATAGAGAGAGCGAGAGCAAACATACATATATCAGTGCGTTACTTTTTCTGCGCCATTTTCTGAATTTTGTAAGACTACGCCACAAGCCATTTTAACCTAGCTACGCTCTTATTCTAAAGTATTATTTCAATCACAACTTACCCGTCTTCAATTACAACAAATAGCGTACCTGTGATTGTCTCAACAAAATATGGGGAAATGAAAAGTGTTTCATTAGAAATATTGCAGTTTTTGAAATTATTATGTTGAATTGTGTTGACATTCTTGGCGTAACACATTAGAAAAATTAATTTTCATAAGTTCGAATTTTATTCGAATAGCTACTACTAAATTTTCCTCAATAATCATTGCTTGAGATTAATGCATTCTTTAACTCTCAATGTTGAAAGAATTGTTAGATAACTTAGTAACAATGTTATTGTAACTAGCAAGACACCTGTCAAGCTATTCAAACACTGTAACACCACTATTCACACTTCTCAAGTGGCGTTATGTAAAACAATATTCCCTAAGATGTTTTTTATTCGTTAAGAATTTTTTCTTTCTTTACATTGAAGAGAAAAGAGATTTTTTTTTATCCTCCTAAAAAGTATTTAACATTCTCAGTCTTAATTTACATTCAGATTTTTAATCAAGTTTTGACTAGAAAACTATACAAGTGTATTTTTTATCATACACAGCATGAAAATAGTACCGGTTTCAATTCTCTAGTTGCTCTACTTGCACGGCTTTTTTGACTTAAAGCAGTTTTTAAATACATCAGGCCAGTTAAAGCTATGAATTCTAGCCTCCTTACAAAAGTGTAGAGAATAAATTCAATTCCTTGTGAAATTTTGCGTGCGTTTTCAAAACATATACTAACGTATTGACAACGTTTCGGGTGTTCATACACTCATTTTTAAGTCTTCTGTATTCGGGATCCTTGGGGTCCGGACGTGGATAGTTCCGCAAAGCGGATGTGTTAGAAAGGTCGACTAGAGCAATGTAAAATTTGCTTACCAAACCCACGCATTTGTGAAAGCAACGCTTACGCACCCACTGGCTGCGGGGAATTCAGATGAGTTAGCAGCAACCTTGTTCCCAGGGCTATTTTGCGCCTATGATATTCTGACGACTTCGTAATAGCCGTCCCGACAAACATCATGGGCGGAGAAAAGCTCTGGGAACGAGGTAGGATAAGTAAGCGCCTTTATCGGGTAAGAAATCGTTGTCAACGTAACAACCTGCAATTAAAGAACAATGCAACAAATACGTTCCGTCTCTAGACGATGCTAACATTTTTGCACACGGCAATAACTGTTTCTCACTTGAGCATTTATATCTTGCGTGATAATCCCGCATTAAATAACAATGTCACATCAGCGCTGTTGTATTTATTTAATTAGGCGGTATTTGCTAATTATTTAAATACATTATAATACGTTTTGCAACATATATATATTTCCGCTAACTTCGAACAATACAGAGACTTATAATACTATGTGTATGAACACAATCGTTGTCAGTACGTTGTATTTATTTTCTTCTGTTATGTTTCTTATGTTAAGGCCCGCAGTAAAAAGAATCCTAAATGCTAACTAAAAGCAAACTGGTTCGGGGCATGCTACTTCAAATATTCATTCTTATTATTAACTTATCCGTTAAGTTTTAATGAATTATCTAAATTCTCCTTTATATAAAAAATATTTAAATTCTACAATTCTCTCTCTCAAAAAAGAACGAAAAAGACATTTTGCTATCATTCCTGTATCGGAGCTTCTTAAAAAGAGCTCGGTAGTAGGGGAGATAATTTTACTGTATATTTAAAAAAACATCTAAAACATATGAAGTAGTATTTCTTCCTAGGAAATTCTTGTGTGTTGCAAAAAACGTTTTAACGGAAAATTTACTTACGTCAAATACCCAAATTTTTATTAATACTCGAAAGATTTTTGTGTTAAATACCGCCCTCTTGTCCATGGATTTTTGTCTTCTCCTATATTAAAAAAGCCAAAAAGGGAAAGAATTCGCAAAATTTTCGACCCTCTGCTGGCCAAAAATGGTTCCCTAAAATCTGTTCCGTTAAATACAGCGGAGGTTTTGAATCATCAACAAGCCATCAAGATGGTAGACATTTTCGTTCTTATTTATTGTTTTTATTAAATCTGACTTCCGGGAATGGAATTGTTGGTGAAAAATGCTCATTGCATAATAAGTGATCTTAATTTTTTATCAAGTACTTTTATACAGTCGCAGGTTTTAAACCGTAAATATGACGATAGTTTACATGCTGACTGATCGTAACTATAGCTGCTAAGCTAGCACAAACAGAAAGAAAAGTTAGCTATTATATAGCTAATCTACTGGCCTAGCTAGCTGGCTTTATCTACTACAGGTTGTTTTTTGTAGCTACCCAGATGCATAAGTGTTTAGCTATAGCTATGTGTTTTGGGTTGATTTTTTTCAAACTTGGTAGTCAGTATGAGATTTTTCCATGCATAGCCTGATTATGTCTTTTGCCCCTATTATGTCGTGGTGACTGGATTATGAACGCTAATATAATAGCTGACCAGGCAGGCTGTGATTGGCATTTTCTTTGGACTTTGGTAAATAGATGTGCGTATTTTCCATGGCTAGCCTCACTAATATCGAGGAATATACCCTGTCTATTCCAGGAGGGGGCATGGCTTGATGGACGAGGGTGCCAATATAAGCCGCATACGCCGTAAAAAGTGCGGGCGTTTTCTGGCGAGTTCGGCGTTTTAAAAAAAATTCAGGTATTTGCCTGAAAAAACCCGCATAGTCCTGAACAATGCCCGAAAAAAAAAAAGATTCGCCATAAATGACTCTCGAAGAATTATTTAAAAAAGTATAAAAATTAAAATTAACTAACTATATGGTAGCTAAGTTCTCAAAAGAACTGTTTTTATGGTTTTTGATAAGATTTTCTTGATAAATAACTTATATATAAACTTTATAACCTCCTTTCTCTTCAAGCGCCTTCTTTCAACTGACATCCGCCATGTTTATGTTACAAGGTGTTGCATTTCGGGAATGTTCCGGGCGAGTTCGGGCGTTCCGGGCAAGTGCGGGCGGTTTCGGAGGACAACCGTCAATTTAATTCGAAAAGTTGCCCGAACTCGCCCTTATATATGCGGGCGTTTGCGGCTTATCTGCACCCTCTTCTTGATGGAGAGTCCTAGAGTATTTACTGCTCATTTTGAGCTACGCAGCAGACCCAATTAGGGCCTGCGCTCTATTAAACAACTCTTGACAACATCCAACAGCCCACACATGAAGCCATCTCACCGATTTCCCTCACATGGCTTGGGTTAACCCGGGGCTATGGTAACAGTACAGAATGTATTTTTATACTTCATACTAAATAAGTCATCCTGTAAAAACATTACTTTAAATAAGAAATAAATAAACATTCACTCGCCCATGTTAAATCGCTGTGAAGAAGAATCGAACACCGGTCTCCCGCACAGAGTACGAGAGCTATAACCACTAATCTATGGCACCACGATTGGTGAATAAAACATTGACCTAGGCATGGCAAAAAAAAAGTTTTAACATAATTTTTCTCAAGATAAAACACCAATAAAAAACTAGGCATAGCGAAAAAAAAAGTCTTAACGTAATTCTTAATATAAAGTCCTCTTTGAGTACATTTTAACATAGGCTGCGTAACATGTTTTTGATGTTGGCCTAGTATACTTTGATGGGGTGGAATCATTTTTATTTTTTGTGGGATTTGAATTTGGTGAAATTATTCGTTTTGCGAGAATTGAGTTTGGTGAAAAGTTATTAAATCTGCAAATCCCAAAGTTTTGTTTCCAAGAAATTCCTTTCATTTGAGTACAATAACAACTTTGCCACCAGGGCTATTTTGTTGTCAGAAGTGATGACCAATGATATTATATATGAAATACTAAGATATTATAATGCCAAGTTATCTAGTATTGTAATTGTGAAAAATAATATAAAAGCAAGATAGTATTATAATAGCCAGATAGTTTTGTAATCAAAAAATAGTAATAAAGTTCCTTTGGCGTGCCATAAATAGGAATTAGTAATAAGACGCAGTAAAATGCTATAAAATCAGAATAAAACTGCGAAATCTTATCAAGCAAACTTTTAAACCTGATTGCACATTGCTCAGTAACCTGTAAGTGTGGTATATAAGTGCCATGTGGGAGAGGTGGGCTATCGTTTTTCATGAAAATATTTCAACAAGTTCCAACATATCTTTGCTTTGCAACTAAGTTGTTAGTGCCAAAGAGGCTTAACATGGAAAATGTAAAAATTCTAAAAAGTCTATTTGGGTGGTGTGTGCACAGACTCCTTTTAGTCAGTATATTTGATTTGTATATACCACACATATTGTGGTTGGATTTGCATTCCATGACAAGAAGACCTAAAAAATCAAACAAAAAAATCTTTCAATTTAATGCATTGATGTATATACATTGTTTTTTCTCAAGGTGTACATCATGATTTAATATTTATTTATTTATTCTAATTTAACGTCCACTACTAGTGTACGTTTCACACATATGAGATGTGCGAAATCTTTTTCATTGTGTTTTTTACTGCCTTTTTTCTATATAGAGCTCATTTTATAAAAAAATTGTCTGGTCAGTATTCAATGTTTTTGTGTTGTCCAGGCATGCAATTTTTAATTCTCTACTAAAAATAAACTTTTGCATGATATTATTGTGATATTATTTTGTGACATTTAGTGTTATTGTCCCTCCCCCATATGGAAAAATTGCTTATATATTAAAAGTATTTTCAATTATAACCATGTCTTCATATTTTTATTTGCTACATTTATTGTTATTATTTATTTGCTTAGGCAAATTGTTCAGCATCAACTGTTTAACATTTTGGAAATTTAAGGGACTATTGTTTTAAAGTTGTTTTAAAAAATTTTGTAATAAGCAAATAAAACAGGCTGTAAAAAGTGTGCTTGACAAGCAAAAAATTTGCAGTGGAAGAATTTGTCATTGCTGGATAACATAGCATATATATGTTAAAAATCTGAGTCAATATATTTAAAAATTTATCTCTAAAATGTTGCTAAGAGTAATATTTGGGTAATCGTCACTAAAATAATGCTTTTTTTAAAAAAAAAATGCGAACGTCACTAACTACAGACTTTTTACTAAAAAAAACTTTTTTGTAAAAACTTGATGAGAAACGTAAGAAAATTTCAAACACATTTTTACCCAGGACACAGCAACAATTTGACACAGCTATCTATTTTGCAGGACTTTCGTACATGGTGCATATTTTTTATAAATAAGCGGCAACAACTTTTTACAGTTATATATCTGCTGAATTTAAGCTTTTTAGCACTGTAGAAAAACAAAAAATCAATTTGGTTCGAAAAGAATGTAGATTATATCAGTTACTTATCCTTAAAGTATTTCAGAAAAAAAAAATGCACCAATAAATTTCACTTTTCCTTTTAAAATGTTTTCTCCCTCTGATTTTCAAAATTTTTTACCACAGCATTCTCCTTTGTACAAATGCTGTTGCTCAATCAGGAAGCTAAACTTCTGCTCAAACAGGATATATTTACCATTGCTTCGTACTTTTGTGTGAATTTTTTATTAGTTTATTTCACATTTTAGGGTAGTATATATCTATTCTCGGAACAATGCTTGCAACAAAAGCCTCCACTAAAGAAAATGTTGATCCTTCTGGTAAAAATAAAAATGCTATCTATTTGCCATTAGTGAAAGAAGATCTAACAATGTATCACTGGAATAAACATACCCGCATGAAATGGACCGTGACATACTTCTTGGGGATTTTTTTGGTATATAGTGTTCGTTCTTCAATGTCTATATGTGCTACAGCTATTAGCAAAGATTTAGGTTGGACAAAGAAAATATCTGGCATGGCACTATCTGCCTTTTTTTGTGGTTATATCACAACTAATGTATTAGGCGGTTATTTAGCAGATCGACATGGTGGCGAGGTGGTGATATTTTACACCAGTATTATATGGGCGTCATTAACCTTGATCTTACCTATGCTTGTACAATCAGAATCAATGCTGTATTCTGGTACAGCTGCTATTTTGGTTGTACGATTTTTTACTGGCGTGGCGCAAGGTGTGTTTTTTCCATCAATTACCGCCATATTGGCTAAGCATGTTGCTGTATCGGAAAGAGGTTTTGTGTACGGGTTTGCTTACTCTGGATCATCAGTAGGAGTAATCGTAACTGGATTTGTTGGGTCAATAATTATTGATCACGTAGGATGGCCTGGGGTTTTTATTACCGTAGGGGTATTTGCATTATTGTGGGTGGTTTGGATGAAATACCTAAGCACTCTGACATCATCAACAAAGCAAAGAATACCAGATAAAGTTTTTGTAAAGCCAACTAAGGAACCGGTACCTTGGTTGAAACTTGCATCATGTCCGCCTGTCTGGGCATTGTTTGTGGCATATTTTTGTTGTAGTTATTGTTTTTATAACCTGCTTTCATGGACGCCCGTATATTTCCATGATGCTTTCCCTGAGAGTAAAGGATGGGTTTTTAATGTTATCCCATGGCTTGCTAACTTTATTTTAACAAACATTTCGGGTTATGTAGCTAACGTTCTTATATCCGGAGGAATGTCGATCACTTTTGTTCGAAAATTATACGCATCAATATTATTCATTGGAATTATTGTGTTTTCTTTAATGTTAACTGTTGTTGAAACATTCAAACAAGCCTTGTTTGTCATGAGTTTAAATATTGGTGTTAATGCATTCTCAACATGTTCCGTTGGATTAAATTCGCAAGATTTAGCACCAAAGCATGCTGGGGCGCTTCATGGTATAATGAACTGTTGCGGTGCATTTGCAGGTTTCGTTGGAGTTTATATTACCGGATATATCCTTGAAGTAACAAATATGTGGTCTTCGGTGTATATATTAACGTCAATAGTTTCTTGTATAGGATTAATTGTTTATTCGTGCTTTGGCTCTGGTGAGAGGATCGTTTAAGGTATTTAAAGCTTTACGCAAAACAGGATTGTGAGAAATTATGGGTAATAAATTCATGAAATTTTTGCGCACGTCTTATTTTTGCTCAGAGTCGCTCAACAATTGGTTGTTCGAATATCTTATCTTTTGCGCATTTAAAGTTGATGTGCGTAGAATATTTTTTTCAGAAGATGCGTGAAAATTAGATTGTCGTAACAATCGTAACAAGGAATAGCATCGATAATCTATTATTGGTGCCAATTAACCATAAAACATTTTCTTTAACTGTAATGAAGTTGAGGTTTTATAATCTTTTTATTTTCAGTAATGTATACTATACTATATCGATGTGTCGATAAAGATCTTAAGTTAACCATGTGCCCGAGAATTGTGAACGAAACATGACTAAACCTAGACATGTTAAAATTAAATGCGTGAAAAATTTAGACTCGATCGAAAATTTCATGAAATAAGGTAAGAGTAACGGGAAGTTTATTGTCCCCTTCGACTGTAACGATGTTACATTACCGCCAGAGATCCGTATAGCATTGCTCTATCTTGCCCGCCTGCCACACAAGCCGGTTAGCGGGCAGCAGATGGCATCAAATGGGATGACAACACTACATTTAAAATGCTTTGAATTTTATAAAAACTGCAACATGACTATTTTATTTTTCCTGGCTAAAAATGACATGCTTTTTCACGAAAGATTTTGTGTTAAATGTCAAAGTTATTAAATATGTATTTTTAAAGAGACCAATATATTATCTATTTTAAAATTATTTATTTAAAATTTTCTGAAAGTTATGTTTTTTTTTTGTTTTTATTTTGCAGTAGATTAGTTTTTAATCTGTGAACGAAAGTTGGTGTGAATTTAATTTACTGTTTTTCCTTTTTTTCATGTTACACAGATTTAATTTCGCGACTAAAGGGTTTCGATAGAAAATTATTAGATTATTAGATAGATTATTATCCTTTTTAAAAATCGTGTAAAAACATTGCAAAAACAAGTTACGGTAATTTTATATTGATAGGGACCGTCAATGATTAGAAATGTGTGCATTTAACGTGGATTTAATTTAAAAAAAGGCGCGAAGCCTTCAACTTTTATTCGTGCGATATCTTCAAATATATTGACATCTCAATATATTTTATTGAGGTATTGACGATATAATTCTTAGTTTTTATTTACATCTATATATTTATATATTCTAATGAATGTAAAATCAAAATTTTATGAAATATGAGACCACAGGTTTTTAAATGTGTATGCAGTCTGTTTAAGCTTTTACGTGATAGAAAAGTTTATTATGAAGGAGAAAAAAAATAACTTTTCAAAGTTGTACTGTGATGTATTTATAGTTTTTCAAAAGAAAGATTTGTCAAGTGTCTTAATAAGATCTGTCGGTTTATGCAATTCACCTGTTTGGGTCTGTTTAACATTAAAATAATATATAATAATCGTTATTTCTAGATGATTAATAAATAGAAGAGAAATCAAGGTTCGATATGGCTGAAACTGTTCCAATAAATTTACCATCTCCTTCAAGGAAAGCAGAGTTTTTAATTCCTAAAATAGACAACGAAAAATCTGTTTACCATTGGAACCAACGCATGAGAATTAAATGGATGTTCACTTATTTTTTTGGTTGTTTATTGATTTATTCAGTTCGAAGTTCCATTTCCATATGTGCAACTGCGATTGGTAAAGATCTCGGTTGGGATAAGCACATAGCTGGTATGGCATTGTCTGCCTTCTTTTGTGGTTATATCACTACTAATGTGTTAGGTGGTTATTTAGCAGACCGATATGGTGGAGAAATAGTTATGTTCTATACTGGTCTTGGATGGGGTACTTTAACACTAGCATTTCCAATGCTGGCTCACTCACACACAGTCCTTGGTTCTGGGACCGCTGCTGTTTTAGCTGCAAGGTTTTTAACTGGTGTATGTCAAGGGGTGTTTTTTCCATCTCTTACCGCAATTTTAACAAAACATGTTCCTGTTGCTGAACGAGGATTTGTTTACAGTTTTTCTAGCTCTGGATCATCAGTGGGAACTATTGTAACTGGTCTAGGAGGTTCGTTAATCATAGATGTTGCGGGATGGCCAATGGTATTCATTATTATTGGTCTGTTATCGTTGCTCTGGCTTATATGGTTGAGGTATTTACATACCATAAATAGAAACAGCGATATTGTTGAAAATGAAAATTCAACGCAGTTGGTAGAGCCGATACCATGGAGAACACTTGCACTCACGCCCTCTGTATGGGCGTTAGTAGTTTCCTTCTTTTGTAGCAGTTATTGTTTTTATAACCTGCTTGCCTGGACACCTGTATATTTTCATGATTTATTTCCGGAAAGCAAAGGTTGGGTGTTTAATGTTGTGCCATGGTTGCTATCATTTTTACTCGCCAACACAGCCGGATATACTTCAAATATTCTTATTTCATCCGGCATGTCAATGACGCTCATGAGAAAACTTTATGCATGCGTACTGTTTATTGGAACTATCATTTTCTCGTTGATGTTGACATCTGTTGAAACTTTCAGACAAGCGTTATTTGTCATGAGTTTCAATGTAGGTGCAAATGCATTTTCAACCTGCTCGTTAGCTTTAAACCCGCAAGACATTGCACCAAAGCATGCTGGGGCTTTACTTGGTTTTATAAATAGTTGTGGTGCTTTTGCTGGCTTTGTTGGAGTTTATTTGACTGGTCATATGCTTGAAACTACTGGGAATTGGTCATCAGTTTTTTATACCATATCTGTTGTGTCCTTTATAGGATTAGTATCATTCACATGTTTAGGCTCTGCCAAGAGAGTTGTTTGAATATTCTTACATAGTAATGCATTTCTGTTATCACACTAACGTAGGATTGAACTGCCATAATTTTAATATGCCTGTTCTTCTTATGAGTTGAAATTAGTGTGCATATAAATGCTTGTTTCAGCGATCCTTTCTCTCTAACTTTATGGCGCATTCCTAGAAGTTTAATTGAGGTCATTTCGATATCAAAAGAAGTGGGTGGTGACTGGAGGCTAACCGAACCAATGTTGACTCCTCGGGTAGCCAATTATTATTGCCCATTGTTTGCACAAATGTCTGTTCAAAAAAGACAATTTGGTAAAAGGTTTTGAAACTTTTTTAAAAAATGTTTTTCTATATATTTTACAAGAAATTATTTCTAAGTTTTTAAATATATACAAAAATTACATTTACATATGTGGTTATTTTTCTGTTGGTGTTGTTGTTATGGTGATGTGATGTTGCTGTTACTGTGATTGTTGTTGTAGTTGTTATGGTGATGTGATGTGATGTTGTTTTTGTTGCTTTTTTGTTGTCTTCTTGCCATTGTTTTCTTGGTTGTGGTGGTGGTGATGGTGGAACATTGTTTTCTATTTTCTTTTTGTTTTAGCTGTTCACTTTTTACACTTTTTTGATTAGAACCTATTTTTTAGAAACGTTCAGGCTAACATTTTATTAAAATTAAAACAATCAAAAACATTCTGAACCTTAACCAATTTTTTTTTCTCTTCTCAGCAATACATGTATAAGGATTTACAGATGAGAGTAACAGAACAGATCGATGCCAATGTAGTATCTTCAGTAGTAACTTTAAGAAATATTTAAGATATACACGGGTTCACCAGTCAGTAAAATTACTCTGGGAGAGGTTCAAAACGCGGATATTATTTATAAGAGACTAGTCATAAGAATTTCACAGGAATACCCTGTTGCAACAAAGTTGGTAAAATATATCACATTTGCTAATTTCGTGTTTCCCGTGTTACTACTTTTTTTCTCGCGCATAGATAGAATACGGATATCGCTAATATAGAAACTAGTCTTTAGTCCGTATATTCCGCGGATTCATCTGTCGTAAAAATTATGGACTTCAATTTTTCCCCTGTCGTGCAATCTGGAAATCGCCATTTCATACATTCACGAAGTAGCATTTGGTTACCATTTTAAACAAAATACAGGTATTAATGTACGCTTATTTTTTTATAGAATATCAAAATTCTGACCAGCATGGTCATTATTCTTATTTATTGTTCTAAACAATAGACCTGTGTAATTTGGAATTTCGTACATATGTGTTGTACTTATTTGGTAGAAAATCATATTGTAAATATCAACAAAAATGCATTTAACTTTTCTGAAGAAAGAATACATTTTATTGTTAACTTGTTTTCCACATTTCGTGATAAAAGCCAAATGTGTGGTTACCATTGCGTACCTCGTTTCTTTGCGCAACTAAGGTTTTATTTATTTGTTCTTTTTGGAATTAAAAAAACTATAATCACAGATGGAAGACTTGGCGTAGCAGCAAAGCCTTCTTACTAAAGGCCAACTAGTAGCCATTACTCGTGATCACTCACTATTGAATTATACAGGCCCACATGAAAGAAAATAAAATTTCCAATCCGGTGGTGCTCGAGTTCGCCAATATTGAGGCAGCGGGTGGCCAGAAATCAGGTTCAAAAACTGATTGTTGGTAAAAATATACGAAATATCAAGTTTTTTAAAAAAAATCCATCAGGCCAACCTTGTTCCCAGCGCCTGTTATCCCTTTTCTATAACCGTAACGGCAAGACGATCGCCGTCCTGATTTCAAAAAGGATACAAGATGCCCTGGGGACGAGGTTGCCATCAGGCATCAATCTTGATTAGGAAAAAGCTGCAATTTTAAGGTTACTGTAAAGGAAACAATTTTTTTTAGGTTTTTTGCAAAAAATTCATGACATACAGAAAAAAAAATTCTCTTTCCAATGACATATTTTATATTCTATGAAAACATTTGGAACAGCCTTTTTAGAGGTGTTATATCCTTCACACCTTTGAAAAAATATGTGAAAAATGGGTTGAGCATATTTTTTTGTAAACATTATGCATAATATGGAACTCCCGTATAAAAATATGCATAATAATATTTTTTAGATAGTTTACTTTCACTATCGAATTAAAAAAAATCAAAGTTAAGGAATATGCATATGAGCTGTCTCTTGTAAACCTGACTTCTGTCTGTTAATAATTCTGAAGCGTGCACGCATATTTAGCATAAAGAAAAAGTTCGCACTTCTATCATCTTTCTGCATACTCAGTTTACACATTTTTATACCACCTACAAAAATCTTTAAAAACAAATATCTCGTTAGTAAATTTTCGCATACATGCCTTTACGTTTGTGGTCTCTTTTTCCGAAAGCTTCCTATTGGCTTATTGAAATTTTCGGTAATGAAAAGCTGAATAAATTATGCACAAAAGGTTCCCGGATTTTTTTGTATAAATTACTGATTAGCGAATTATGACGACAGAAGGAAAAAAATATGCATTTTTTTCTACCGCAAAGTGTATTATGAGGCTAGTTTTGATAGAAGAAAGAGCTTCAAATATCTTTTATTAAAAAAATAGTGAAATAGGCTTGAGATTTTGAACTTGTTAAATATTGTCTTAATATCTAGGCAAAAGCTGTTGTATATATCCTCGTTGGATTTGTTAGCTATACATTTGACTTGAATTCGCTACCGTTATCGCATTGGAAGGTTTTTGGGTAGTGTAAAGGTCCTGCCTTGTATATATCCCTGATCATACACGCGACTTCGCTGGCCTTTTTAGTACACAGAGACCTCGCTACCTTGTATCTCGAGGCCACATCAATCCCCCCAAGAATGTACTTGTAGGTATTGCCATACAGCTTATCATGGGGCATGTACAACAGATAAAACGGATGCATTTCGTTAGGCCTCGTAATGGTAAAATGTGGATAGTCAATACGTTTCGGACCCTTGATGTGTCTCAGCCACAGGAGTTACCTTCTTTTTGGATAGACCGCTCTCCATCGCAAGTAATTTAGTAGCTTTTTGCCTAGTCCAGAGATGTTCTTGCATGTAGTATATATTGCTTAGCTTCTCCGTCTCTTTTTCCGTACAAAACCTAGCAGGGATACGGATCCAACTATGAACGTGAGTTGGCCGTCTTGTTGTTTTTTAGAGGGTACGTAAGAATCTTTCAATTGTGGGGCCTTTTTGTCTGAACAAATGTAGAATTTGTACACGTCGTCGTCCAGCTCTTTTAGGCTTTTACCAGCTTTTAGCTGCAGTTCCCGCTTTTCGTTGAACCAGTCAAGCTTGTCCTGTCGGTCTTTTATCCACTGTGCCTGAGCTGCTTGCAATTTTCCCATGGCCTCATCGTGCCTCTTCCGTTCGGTCTCGCCGTGTCCCGAGAGCTTAGAAAAGAAAAATTCGTGCCTGAAAATGCTAGAGCGTTAATTAGCGCCCCTTCCGCCATGATCATAAGAGTAGCCATTTTATTTTGAGACGAAACGATTGCCTTTTGCAATGTTCTCACTTGCCCACATAGATTGGGTATTGGTATATTGCAGTCTTTTCGCTACTTCGGCAAGCGATGGAACATCCCTATTTTCTCTATATTTAATTGGTACTTTGTGATCAATATGCCACTCTCCATAATTATCTCAGGTCATACCCACAGAAAACTGGGCTTCAATATGAGCCCCCAGCGTGGATATATCGCATCCTAGGTACTCCTGAGAACTGAGCTCCTTGTTTCCCTTGATCCTGAAATTGTCCGGGGGGGAGATAGTGTTTACATTGAGTGCATTTCCTGTTCTCCTCCATATTGATTCGTTTTTGTCCTTAGGGACAAGCACGAGTTGTGATCACTAATACTCGACAGAGTGGAATCTACCATCTAGTATGTTTAATTGCGCGTCCTGCAGAAGGTAAACATAGCACCTGGTTCCGTCAGCTTTCTTGGTCATGTGGAGGGTAATGCCGTCACTAACGCGTTGTAAGGGTCTTCCGCTACCGTGCAGGGTATCATCGGGGAAGATCGAAAATCGATGAATAACGCATACCTTTCGTTGAAAAACTGGCCAATAGTGACGTTACTATCGTGGGCACAGAAAATGTTGACGATCTGTTAGAGAAGATCTTTCGGAAGCGTGGGTGTGAGTAGAGCTGATTGTGCTCCTCCTCAACGGTAACGCTAATTTTCTCAATCTTGGGGTTGTAGAACACCTCGTTCACCCCGGCATAGGGTTTCACTTTTCCAGGCTCTATGAACAATAGCAAGACGCCCTTGAGGCTTCTCGTGGGGATGTCAATCTGGAGGTTATAACTGGTATCTGCTTTTATCGTGGTGACGACCTTGCTACGGAGTATGCGTTCGTAGGGCAGGGTCAATCTTGCATACCTTGACGTCATGGCACTTCATGGGTAATCTTGTCAAACTCCAGCCTTATGTTGCTTATTTTATACGAAGCATCGGCTGCCTTGCCGCTGTGCTTCCCAAGGCTGCTGTACCCCAATCTTTGATTGTGTCTGTCATGGAGTCTGTCATGGAGTCGTGCTTGATAAAATGGCAAATCTCTCGTTAACTCGAACATCTTGCCGAGGGGTATACATAAATTCCGGTAGACGGCCAGGGTATTGTAGTCGCTAATATTCTGTACCTCGTTGCCGTTTAATGTAATGCGTAGGTTTTTCACCAGACTTTTGCCAATGTTGCTGACAATGGTGCGTTTCGTATTGGTCCCCGTCAGCACCAGGTCAAATAAGAGTTTGAGACTGCCAGGAAAGATGAAATCATCTTGCAATGTGAGTACTATTTCCGGTAAGGATCTTTTCCCCGTCACAATCTCTTTAACGACAAGTTGATTTTCTTCATCCATTCTAAACCTGTCGTAATCTATTAGGCATAAGCCCCAGCTCATTCCTAAGATAAGAGACTATCAACCTTCGATTTAAAAAGTATAGTCTCGGCCGACTGCGTACTCTACCCCAGTCGCTTGCGTATATCCGACCGTTGTTGTCCTGGCGTTGAGGTCCCCGATGTTCCAGGGAGTTGTTGCGTTGACGGCGTATCATCTTTATCACCTTTATCATACCTCCCAATATCGTCTTCATGCGTATATACTGGATTATCAGACATTTATTAGAAGATTTCCCTATATATAATAAACATGGGTACATTCGGAACGACCATAGACCCATATGCAGAAATGAAGCAGCTCTTCGGTATCAAGGGACGAAAACAAAGAGTACAGATTAGCCACATCCAATCAACCATCAACCAGAATGAAGACCTCTATGTGGATATCCCAAACATGCCCCAGAATGGTACCTTTCCAACTATTGAACAGCTCAGAAGGAGGCTAGGTAGCACGCGTATGAAGGCCCTTGTATTGAATAGGGGTGAGGAGAAGGCTTCGGGTAAAGAGGAGGGGGGTGAGATGATCCAGAAGGGAACAATAGAGGGTATTCAAAATTTTGCGTATGATATAGAGGGTTTTGTAAGTACTTCATTTGCTGGCATTGACGATGCTGCCATCAAGGACATCGATATGAGAAGAATAAATCTTGAAATTCGAAACCTACATAATGTAAAAGAATTGAAGGATGATATTAATAAATATGATAGCGAAATTAATACGAAAGAGGCTAAGTTCAAAGAACTCAAAAAGCAGAAGGCCGGGAGGCAAAGGGATAAGGAAATTGACAAACTTGAGAAGGATATTGATCAATTGAAAAGGAATAGGAAGGAAGTACCGGATAAGCATGGCCTATTCTCGGAGAAGATTTTGAAGCATCTGGAAACTATCAAGGTCGAGTTGATAAAAATCGCCGGAGATGACATGCCTTTGCTGAAGAAGCTTAAAATGCTCTTCAGGGAGCAGGGTATAACTATATCGAGTATAGTGTCTGCCATTGGGCTGTTGGTTTCCACCATTGTACTATCCGTTACGGGAGGAAGTGCCTCGGTAGGTGCTGCAGGGGGAGGGCAGCAGGAGGTGGTGGAAAAGGGTTCGTAGAAAAGCAACTTGAAAGGCTTGGAAACTTCCTTAAATATTTGGCAGGCAAGGCAGGTGCTGCATTACCCGGAGTCATCGGTACCGTAGTCTTCTTCTTTTTGAGAGTAGCGGCAACCATCGTCGGGTATGCAGCAAAACATCTGTTAATGGCTATCGCGGCTGCCGTCGTGCTATACATTGGAAAAAATAGGGCTATTTTTTAAGCCATATGTAAGCGATGATGATACCTACCCCCGTTGTGATTAATGCAGTCTTGGTATCCTTATGTTGGTTTTGTGGGGGTTGTTCAGGGGTATGTATAGGTGGTATGGTATGTTTTGGATGTGTATATGGTATAGCCTGTATGGTATGATCGGGAGTATGTATAAGAGGTGTAATAGGTGTAGTTTGGAGGTGGCTTGATAGTATGCTTGGGAGGTATCGGAGGTATAGTATGTCCGGGAGGTGTGGTATGTGTAGGTATTTTGATAGTATGCTTTGGAGGTTGTTTGATTGCCCTTTCCCTATGAATAGGCTTGTTATTCACATCGACCTGTACACCAACATTAACATTGGCGGGTGGTATGAGGATGTTGTTGTTACACTTTACAATTTCGGCTATGCGCAGGTTTATGTTTGAGGGCAACATGTACACGCTTGGCATGACAGCAAAATTTACTGGAGTTCAGGAATATTGCAGCACCTTCTGAAATTCCACGATATCATGGCCTACATTCTTGTGACGTTGCACCATGGCCTCAAATTTTTGCAATAGGATTTGCCTTGCCGTTTTGTTGTCGGCACCGGATCCAATTAAGGATGCTTTAGCCCTGATACTCTCGCTTATCTTGGTTAGACCTTTAGATGTTAGGACCTAACTTGTGGTGGTAATGAACTTTGCCCATTCCCCATCGACCTGAGGCCACCATCTACCGCTTGTTAATAAGGACATGACGGCCTTGAACTTGTACAGGCTATTAGGATCTGCACCGTATTCGCGACATACCTATGCATATCTGGATGCTGAGTAGGGGGTTTTATACTGCGAGAACCCATCGTCATACGGCACAGGTCTTTCATTCTTGCCAGGACACGACGCATGTGGCAATAGAGATGGAATTTAAAGATTGAGTTTACAAGTGGTACGGAACCCTTCAGATGCTTGGCGGATATGCCTAATGCAGTGGTTGCGCAGTGCACCGCAAAATTAACCTGAATGTTGCAGTAGTCCAAGGCGTGCCTTGTGCAACCCACCCTTACAGGGTCATTCAGCAAATTGGTTGGGATTTCTATGGCATACTTAGTGAATTCAGGGAATGCAACCTCAATGTGCTAGTCTGTAGACACGTACAAGCGCTGATGTTCCAAATTTGTAATACCAAGTGGCCATTCTCCCCTGTTACGTTTGTACTTTGCCTTGGGGTTGTATGAGTACATGTTAATCCTTTCTTGAAAAAAAGGATGAAGCAACTCTATATTACTGATATCGACAAGCCTACTATATGTGAGGACTACCTGGGACAGAATAGTAAAATAGCCTTAAATTCCATCAGTATTAGACCTATATGGCTGAACCTGTACAGCAACAATGACTTTACCATCTTTAAGATATGGCCCGATCAGAGGGTGACTCGGATCGCTATTATGAATGGTCTGTAGAAGATAATGCGAGTATCGTCAATAGCCAAGCAGAGGACAAGATCAAACTGTTTGTCCCGAAAAATGAACTCTGTAGACCCCGTGTCAGTGACGGGTACACAGTGGTGATTCATCGACAGCTGCAAGAGCACTTGGACCTACCCTATGACCCCGCGAAAAATTACTATAAGTATGGTGATCACGGTGCAGTCTACAAGACCGACGTCTATATTCGACTACGCCTTGTTTGCCCTCAGTTGGGTGAAGACGACTGCCTATTGAATGGTAAAAATTCTAAAATTTTGGCCTTGCTTCCCACCAAGGAGCTAAACACTTGGGAGGGGGGTATGCTGACCCGGCGTTTTGACACCCCAATCTACCTACCCTTGAAGGGTTCCACGGACCGTCTGGAATTCATGTTGACGGACGAGTACCACCATATGAAAAACGTTTCCTTCACCGGCCTCACGATGCATTTGCTGATAAAATAAATGAAGAATATAGCCAAGCTGTACCCGAATTTACCGAATGCACCCGCGGAGGACAATACTATCCATGAAAGCCAGAAGTATAGACTTGGGAAGATAGGAGATATTGAAAAGTATCTGCGGGATGAGATTAAAGAGCGGAACAGACTCGCAAAAAATTTCAAGATGCCTGGGACCTGGGTGAGGTATTGTGACCATGGACTGCTGAATATCAGCATTATCACCTCGGGTATTGGGATCGGGGCGTTGGCCACAGGTTTGGGAACTCCACTCTGTATAGCCATGGGGGGATCACGATCGCCGTCGGAATCGGTCAGGCCGGTCTGCGGAACTCCAGAAAGAGGCTGGGCGTTAAATCTAAAAAGCATGAGACTATAAGGCTGTTGGCGGAGATCAAGATTAACTCCATCATTGATCTTATCTCAAAAGCCATTGAGAACGGAGTCGTTAGAGACTATGAGTTCACTCTTATCACGCAGGATCATAAGAAGTATATGCTGCTAAAGGAACAGATACGTCAACGCGTTAAACAGATCGTGAATGCATTAATGAACAGGAACGTACTCAGTTAGTTGCGAAAGGCCGGGAAGAGGGGAGGCAAGATGTTTTAAAAAAACTTCAGTCTGTACAGTATGCAAGCGCTACCTAGAGTCTCCACCTGAGTATATGCCTTAATTTTGTATTTTTTATAGACCTACAAGGGTTATAAAATATATTTGAAGTCGTTATACTAAAGATTCTGTAATATGTACCAGGGGGTAGTAGTTGTTACCTTGCACATACATGGATGAAATAGCTGGGATGGCACTGGCTTGGCAGGGTTCATCGTAGGGTACCGGCATATCATGGAATTTAGTCGTGATTGCATCTTTGTAGTATTTGATTTTGGGGTTCACGTAACGGTCCTTTTTCACAGGCTCTGTCGTCAATTACTCATAAATCAACTCCTCGATCTTGGACCAGATTTGACGATATTTGGTGACTCAATCAGGGTTCTCTTCGAAATCAAGACTCATTGCCGGTACTGCACTGGCGTTATACCGGGTCACCCCATGCGGGGACCAGATTTTGGGCGTCTTTACCCTGATGGCTACCACAAGGTCCCGTGTATGGTACCCTACTATTTATCGATTTTCCTTACCTCCATTGACAGAGATAGCATCCGGCACCGTCAGGTAGTCCACGTTGATATCGTTGATGTCTGTAAAGATAGCAGCAAACGAGTAGAATAATTTAGGGTTGACAAGCTCATTCTCAAACTGTAGCATCTTGTTTTATTGAAAGTTCAAAGGACTTCAGAGAATTGCATGTCGTTGTGCATACGCGGCCACCCCCATTATACGTAATATATTCGTGATAACAGTACTAACACATTTACCATTTACTTCAAACCTCCGACCACAGGTGCACCTGTCGTACGCATCCAACATACGTTCACAGTCCTTCCTTATTGTTCCATTTATCTTATGATTCTAGGGTATAAAGGCGAACCTCTAGGTCCTTAATCCTTCGCCCATTTTCCTTCTCCTTCTCCGATTCTTTTGATGTTGCAAGGGCCATAAGTGGGAGGGAGATACCAATGCCAGCCAAAAAGGTCATGAATGCCGCAGTTCAAAATATATCGAATTTTGATTGAGCGTTGATGCGCATTTATTATAGTAGTATTTATCTGTTCACATCTTTACTGCGCATGTGTTGATTATTAGCATAAGGGAATTCCCATTTCTACTCATTTTCTGTATACTTTGATGTGCGTAGATTTTTAGGGAATTGTGCTAGAGATTTTTGACTCGTTTTTGTATGATTTTTGATGACGTCACTACATTGCACTGATTATTAGGGACTTTACATGGCTAAGCACAGCATGATACTGGATGGTACTGGATAACGAGGACTTGTTGTGACGTACGCGTGCGCGTATGCGCGACTGGACTAGAACATACATTTCCCTATCTCTCAAAATGGCTACAAGAAGTAAAGCTGTTAAGATGGTATAAAAATGTAACTTTACATCTTTTGGTGGCGCTAATCTCATTTGTGACGTTATAAATCAACTCAAAGGATAAAGCGGTTTGATAAATTTGGCTTTTTTTAATACCAGGTGTACACAACAAGCATATAACTTTATATAAAAAATAAACTTTCTATAAATAAATACAAATTTGTAATAATAAATATGAATGCTATAAAACACAAATATAAACATATTATATTACTATACTCTCTCTAATCCACGTCATAAAATTCTATACAAACTCAACCGCAGTCCAATAAAATTTATAAATTTTCATTGCTTTGATGCAGCTATGTCATTTCGTGGCGTTTACAAAGACTCTTACCGAAGCAGGGAGGGGTTTGGTTGGGGAAAACAGGGAATTAAAAAGTTTAAAAGTATAAGGAATCGACGTAAGGAAGGTGATAAGAGCGATGTAAAAGGAGTTACAGGAGGAAGTAGGGTATTTTCAAACAATGTAATTAGGGATTAATACTTAGCGTAACAAGTTCCTTCTCTACACTGGAAGCAACTACATTTTTCTGTTGCATCATTGGGTGATATTTCGTCGCTGTAAGAATTCGACCAATGGTAATATTGCTGGCTACATGGTTTGACTGTTGGTTGGTCGGTGAGTTCATTTTTGTTCCATGGCAACGACAATATGTCTTTAGTTAGATCAATCGTGATGTTTTCATCGAGGTTCGCATTGTCATTTTTTGGTTTACGACGATGCCCTTCTTTTCGATATTTCGCTCGACGATTTTGAAACCAAACCTGAAAAAGATTATGCAGCTTTTTAGGAAATCCAGTTTGAATACTCTAAGGGTAAAGATTTTTGCGTTTTTGGCGTTTTTTTTTTTTTTGACATTTTGCTGAACGTTAATGCCTTTGGAAATTATTTATCACCAAAACGCGAGATTTTTTCACGCGAAGTCACGGATAAAAAACAATTTTCAAGGCAAAAAAACAAAAAAACAAAAAACGGGGAAATCTTAAAGTTGCGATTTTTATTTTTTTTAATCATCAACTACAATAATATTTTTTGCTGTTACGAATATTTCTCAGATATTCCGATTCCGTAAAACAATAATGGATGCAGACTTTTGTTAAAAAAAAAATGAGTTTTGATTTTCGCGAAAGTTTTTACCCGAAATTTATCTAAATTGCAAATTCGCGAAAGTTTTTGTCACAAACTGTCTGCCTTTCGATAGTTTTAATACTTCGTGCCCAGTTTCATTGGGAAAAAATGTAGTAGAAGTAAAATAAGTAACAGGCCGCGTTCTACTCATTTTTATTTCATATTTCTTTTGTTTTTTATTACAGGAAGGGAGTGGTCTGTTGTAAATTTGTTGTATTCTTTAAGTAATTGTTTCAAATCAATCCTTTTAAAAAAAATAAGCAAAAAACTAGTTACAATGCGTTTAATAAGATTGATGAAGCCATCGCATTGGAGTTATAACTTTGAGGCCAAATAACTTAGAAACGAGGTGGTGACGTCAGTTATTTTTCACCGCCTGGATAACTAGGGACAACCTGGGTAAGTTTCTCAAACCTGAGTGCCCGAATCCGTTTCGGAATGGACGGCTTGATAACGTCATCAAAAACCCTTCAAACCTAATATCTTTTCAACTGTTGGTCAAAATTACATGATCCTAATTTTCGAACGACTAAATAAATTTCTAAAAAAAATTTATACGTTTGTGAGATTTTGCTGACGTCATCAAAATTCAATTGACGGTTCTCTTTTCAATTGTTCTCCTGCCTAAGTCAAATTTTTCACAGGCCTCATCGACTAGTATTTGGATATTTTCAAAGTAAAAAATAATTGTAATATAATATTATATTTTCTGACTGGTTGTAGTATGTTAGATCTTTACTGCCCGCTAAAATTTTTCTTGAACTTTTTCTTAGTAGAATAACCAATTTGAGTTAGTTTACGACATGATTTTGGAAATGCTAGGGTCCCTAGCGATCTTTTTAAAAATTAATAGAAATGTCAAACCTTTATTACGTATTGTGGGAGATTAATCCGACGACTTAAAGTATCAATATAAACCAATGTGGGGTAGCGTTCTTTCTGAAATTCTTCTTCTAAAAACTCACGCTGACAGGACGTTATTGACGTTCGTGGACGTCTTGTGACTTTATCGTCATCTATATCGTCTGCCGGTGCTGGTGACGTGTTTGATTTCGTTGAATATGGCGACATACAACGTCTTCGATAAGTAGAGAAACAATATGGTGGTAATCTGTAACCTGAAAGAAATATTATTGTGGACTATTAAATTTTAAATCTGAAAGACATTTTTGCATTATGAACTTAAGGTTTTATTATTTTCTATGCTCAAGGGAAAGGAAAAGCTGTATACATATTTCTTCTAAAGGCGTGCCTAAAATTTAAAAACTAAATTCTTCGGTGGACTTACCGTGCGGCGTATAGATCACTGCTGGAAGATGAGTCTCATTTTTACTTCTATGCGAAGATTCCTTGGCTAAAATTTCATCAATCGAGAAACCTGACAACTTCATGTTTTATTAAGATCTTCGCATTGAGACTGTTTTTACGTTATGTGAAAGTGTTTTTAAAAAACAAAATTTTATATATTGAATACAAATTAACGCATCTATATCTAAATCAAGCCTTCAATTTCGGACCCCTTAATTATTTGTTTCATTGAAAACGGTGTTAATTACGTCTCAAATTTGAAGTTTATGTATTCTTTTGTAAAGATAGTTAATTGGATGGAAGGAAATTGTAATGAATGAACGGTTACCCATAATTAGCTTAAAAGTTTAAAATCTTTTTTTAAATTATACCGCTGTTATTTCAAGCATGATCAACCTTGGTCAAACTCTTTTGACTAAAGCCTGCTTTTCACCGTATATTTTGGAATGTAAAATGCAAAAAGGCGCGCAGAAATTTCAAAACATAATTTATAACATTATTCGAGACAGTCCATTAAATTAAGAGAGTTTATAAATGTATTCAAAAAATTTTTTCGTGAAATTCGCGAAGTTATATGAATGATGGTGCACGAAAATGTTGCTAGTGGAATACCGTCCTATAGTTGTTAAACACAAAAATAACTTTATTTTTGTTTACGCGCTTTGAGATGGAAAGAGGCGGGTCTTGTTAATTTCATGAAACGAATCTACTTGACAATAAAAAAACCCATTAATTTGCTTGGACGCACGAATTTTGTTTAATAGGAAACCCAATTTAATTTAACCATGGAGTTTAGGTATGAAATATTTTAGGAAAATTTAAATAATGTATTCCCATTTAAGTATAAGCATATAGAATTTCTAGAAATAAAATTTCAGAATTAACATTATTGATTTAGTAGTCACGCGTTTTATGGACGGCTTGTAGATGGACGTCTTCGTAATAACTTATTACTAAGGTGATAATTTCTTTTGACATACAAAAGCCTTTCTTTTTGTCACTTCGTTGGTAACTTTTGCCAATCATCCGAACGGAAGATTACTATTGAATTCGGCTTATCGTGTACAGTTTGTACACACCGTGGAAAATGTTGTGACGTATGAATACATAATTTTGCTGTGAGTCAAAATAAATCTTTCAGATATTTTAGCAGGGTATCTTATATTCTTGAGAACATTATACGCTAACTGTATCCAAAAAGTATCACCTATAAAACTGTTCCGTCATTTACAAATATTAGTGCATTAGATTGATGTTGATGTTTTTATTAAAGTTAGTGAAGCCATCGCACTTATAAATTTAATGGCAAATGACTTGGAAATGGGTTAAAAAAACTCACGTTCATTCCCGCCCGGGTAACTAGGGGCCACATGGATCATAATTAGGCCAGTTCCACAAAATTGGATCATCTTGGAACCGACGGGTTGATGACGTTATCATTAAAAAAATATTTAAATATCTCCTCCAGCCTTGTTCTTTTGATTAATCTTATCGTGGCTCCGTAATTACAGCTCGGTCAAGACCCTGGGGACAAGGATGTATTTTTCTAACGATTCCTCAAAAGCACAGTACACTCTCTTGATCAGTATTTCAAGCCTAACACAATAGTGAAGACAAGATACAAAACTTATGAAAAGAGAGGGCACGAAATAACCCTATTTGGCATAGGTGTGCGGTCGATGTAAGAACTCAAAGGTGACGTCAAACAAACTGCCCAAAAGCTTTAACGGACAGAAATTATCTAAGTTAAATTAAAATTAATCTAAAATTATATCTAAAATTATGTATAAGGGAACAGATTTCAAATCAAATTTTGTTTTACGACTTTTTTAGTAAATTTATTTATTTTTTGATATTTATGATATATGCTATAATTTGATCTATCCAGAAGCCGCCATATCGTGAAAATTTTTGTTGGATATATTGATAAATAACGCGTGTTTTAGAAACAATAAGGGGTCTGGTAAATAGGAAATAGAAATCTAATCAATTAATAAGATGGATTAATCAAAATCATTGAAAATGAAATCCACTTTGCATGTAACAATATGATTGACAAGTTGCTTCCTGCATGCGAGTGAAGTCATTTCCTTGTCC
The DNA here is from genome assembly GCF_029227915.1 of Hydractinia symbiolongicarpus. Lineage (NCBI taxonomy): Eukaryota > Metazoa > Cnidaria > Hydrozoa > Anthoathecata > Hydractiniidae > Hydractinia > Hydractinia symbiolongicarpus. The sequence continues at coordinate 7,482,199 of NC_079882.1, read as the reverse complement.
AACCGAAAAGGTTTTAAACATTTTACTTTTTATTAAAAAAACAATATACGTGGTCACACGCAAAATTTTCTAGTGCGTCATTCTCTAGTATGATGAGACTAACAGGATGTCAATTAACTCTGGACTAATTGATATCTTAACAAAGTTATTCCCTATTTTGTTTTTACTTTTCTGAACGTGTTTGTCTTACATATTCGTAGACTCGCCAGTGTAAACCTTTATATATATGTTTGGAGTAATTGAGCCGTCAAAAATGTTTCTTTGTTAACCCTATTCTGTCAAGCGTTTTCGAACATATGACCGGCAGGGAGGATTCCTTTTGATCCTTTGAACTAAAGAACTTCTGCAATATAAATTACTTACATGATCTGGAATTTCCATTCGTGGAATACATAATTGGGGAAATTAACACTTGATTCTAAAATTGCATAATAACATTTAAAAGGAGCCGTAACATTCTGAACATACAATTTTTGACATATGTTAAAATTCCGTTGGAAGTTGGAAACTTAAAAACTTTTTGTAAGTAAGATAAATTACTTTACCCTATTCGGTCCGGGGGGAGGGCGTATTCCCCCCCCCCCCCCTTGACGGTCTTTTTTAATAACTCCTTATTGCTATGTTATATGGCTGTGAAACTTACTGAGTTTCAATATTTACCTATTAGACACCTGTATGTGAAATTTTTAGGTCCCATATCTTTCAGAGGCCCTGATATTGGCCATTACTCGAAACTACCCCTAAAAGTCTCTAAGAAATCCTTATAATGGAGAAAATTTAATAACTCCCGTTAGGATTATCTTTAAAACTTTAAAATTGCAACACAACTTTGTTTTATTAAGAAGAATCATTTTGCATAATTTGGACACGTGATTAATCCGATTTCCCGATTTTGTCGGATTTTACCCAAAAATCGGTAAAAAAACCGGATTTTCGGGCAATTTTTGGCACTTTTTTATGTGATCCACGTAAAAACTGGAAAATATGTTAGGTAACTTTATTTAGCTTTCAAAAACTTCAAACAGAATGCAAATTTTGCTCTGGAACAAAATTAATTAAATTTTAAGCAGATAGTGGCATTTTTAACAAATTTCGAGCTTCTGACGACGTCACAGAGAATGTGCTGACGCAAGCAATAATTTATTGCTGCCATTTTGTTCCTTTTATGACGTACTATAAGTGTGCCAAGTTTGATTCAATTTAAACAACCCTATGAAAAGTATTTGAGGGGGGGGGGGGGGGGTGGATTCTTTTGAATTCCTTGTTTCCCAGATATACGTTAAAAAATTCGAAATAGTAAGTTTCTTTCTTATGGTTGTTTTGTTGAATCTGATTTAAAATAAGGAAACTGCCTTTTCGTAATGAACCAGTGCCTTCTGTATATGAAGTCTGAACCTAGCACCACTTAGCATGGAACCTAGCACCCGCTATCAGAAAGTGCAGTACAGTTGAGAAATAAATATGCCTGGGGACGAGGTTACTTACGTATAAAACCCACTTTTAATGAATGGTTTTACTTTCAACTAAACACATGCGACGGTCGTAAACGATGTTAATTGTCGCTGACGTCAGCATGACGTCTTTTTGTAAATGTCAAGGGTTTCACGGTTCGTAATGTAAGAAATTCTGCATTGTGTGTATGTTAGAGTTGGTGCCTTTCGAACAGTATATAGAGGTTACATCTGTTCTTGTATAAGTGGGGACCCATGCAGCCAAAAGACTGTCAAGTTTTAGCCAATTAATCGTGTATATCTATTTCGTAAAATGGCTCAAAACAGGTGTCCATTTCTTTTTGTCTAAGATTGTATGGAATATGATATGAAAATAAATAGCTAACGGTGTTAATAAAATCGGAAATTCGTTTGAGTAAAATTTAACCGTGGCGTATTTACCGTTTGTTTTTACCCGACATTATGCAGCTTCGAAAAGTAGCGGTAAAATTCGCGATTCTTCGTTATACTCAGCCGCGTAAAGTTATCCGCGACCTCGTAAAATAATGTTGGATTCCCAGTGAGCATTGAAATCAGTTCACGGTCTTACGTAGAATGATAGAATCGGTAAAATAAAGAGAAAAAAGAAGTATCATGTAAATCAAGGTTTTCGTGACTAAAAAAGAACAAATCCTAACATATGAGTGTAAATTCACATAAAAGCCAAGGTTCTATTCTCGTCCCCAGAACTCTTTGAGATAAGCCTAGGTTTTATTTCAAAAATCTCTGGGGACGATAATGCCAAGGTACATATACTTCTTTTCGTGATAAAAGCACTCGGAACTCCGACACCCTGAATAGCACAAGGGCACCGAATATTTATTATTTTTCGCCGTAGGTTTTGATGGCCATTTAAGGGCAACCTCCACTTCCAGCAACAAACTAAGTATCAGTAAAAATTTTATCGCTGATTTAAAGATCTAAATATATTTTTTAAGCAGTTACATTAAATATGTCTTTACTTCAGGAATAAAAAAGTATCCATAGACACTGCACTCACGAATACATTCACCAGCAGGGGCTTGTTTAGCACGCACGTGTAGCACATGCTTTTGAACTTCGCTCAATCGTCTGTATCTTTTCTACTAAACGCAGTTTTAGGTTTACCAGCGTTAGCTAGTAAGCGTAGAGGTGCCATTTCTAGTCCCTACGTAATGGAATTTGACAGTTGACACGCTGACAATAATGTTAGCAATGCTACATGATTTTAAACTTTATGTGTTGTTGATGTTATTGATCCATAAATAAGCAGTTATAAACTGAAATCCGTAAGAACTCCTAACTGTGGTATCCGGTCAAAGTTCTTTCGCCGGTTTCATTGTAACTGAAGCATCCAAAATTTTGAAACAAACAAACAACAAAATTTTGTTAGTTACTTTACTATTGGTGACACATGTCAAGAGCCAATTGGCTCACAAACCTATGCTATACAATCTCGTTCCCAGGACATTTTGCGTTTATAATGATATTCACTGTTATACAGCTCAGGCAAGAAACCTTGGGAAAGAAAATAAAATATGGTTGCTATGAAAATATTTGGTGTTATTTCAATGGATATGTTAACTTGACTACAAATTACATCTCCAGCAAGAATCCCCTCCTATTTTCATCACAACTCTACTCATACAGATTTCTATAGTGTCTACTAAAACCACGTACTGATTTGCTCCTACTTCGCCGAAAAGTAAATGTGATTCATAATGTAAGGAAAAAAAAAGCATAACACAGCACGACAATTTTGCAAAAAGCTGTTGTAGACCATAGCAATAAAAATAGGGATAAAAACAACCTTAGAGGGTCGCGTGTGCTAAGTTTTATCTCTTTTATTAATACGAAAAGTTTGTCAGTGACTGAAAATACCGAACCAGCCCAGAATTTGGCTTAACAAAGGAGATGTTTTTTTCATTCTAAAGAAGTAAGTCTTTTTACTTTGACAATTCTGTTATAATTTATTTTTTTATTAAATTGCTCTTTCTTATACATTTATTATCTCTTTCTATATATTTAAATTCTTCTTTACACATTCCATGTCTCCCCTACTTTGACATGTCCTCCATCACAGATCTTTGATCATCTATATCTCGAAATATGGATCTCCCTCCCAGGTCAGGTTTTTCATTTTTTGTGACATTATTGTAGCTATCAAAGTTAAAATGAGTTTATTTGTTTTTAATCTTCTCCATCTTCAGAATCCTTCTCCTCATTTCCAGCATCATCATTATCATCGTCATTATCATCATCAGCATCATCGTCATCTTCGTCATCCTTTAGAACAATACCATCTGCTTCAAAATCCAACGAAAATAGGTTTGCATTATTTTTAAACATGTTTTTATTTTTTTCGGATTTCGTTCCACCGTCTTCTAATGCATTGACGTCATCGATTAGCTTTTGCCTTAGTAAGTCAAAATCAAGCCTTGGAAATTTCTTAGACAGTCTGATGTAATAGTCGTGAAGAAGGTAGCCATTTTGTTCAGGAACAAAGTAATCATTTTCGTCTTCATCTTCTTTATTTTTACTTTGAAATTTTAACTTCATTAGATCTTCCTCGTTGTTCCCATCTTTGTTCAACACTGCTTGTTTTGCTCTCTCATCCGCAAATTTCGTATGTATCGCTCTTAAGTTCTTTTCTACACTTGTCAAAAACTTTTCATCGTCAATATCTAAAAGAAGAAATAAAAACATTATCGGATAAATTTAAAAAGATTGAGATTATTAAATAACGTAGTTATTTTGAAACCCAGGGCTTTCCGAAGACGTTAGGCAATGAGTAGACAGTCACTATATTTTTAAAGAAATAATCAGGGAATTACATGTTTTTCTTTATAAGAACCAGTAATATCTAAGTAACCAGTAATATTTTCAAACCTTTTTAGCCAAATTTGTTTTAATGTATGCGTTTATATGAAAAATTGTGTTTATGAAAAATTGAGCAAAGGAGAAAACTAACGATGACAAGCAATTGTAGTTTGAGAGAGTTATGGGAGAGAATTTATATCCTGGATTGTTCTTAGCTTATAGAGTCAGACTCAAAATACAGCAAACAATAAGAATTGAACTCGAAGCTGTTTATAGGTTCTTCTTATTTTTTGATAAAATTTGAGTCTCGTGTTCTTAAAAATGTTTTCATGCAAATAACGTATGGGACTAAAGAATATGGAATTTAGACTTTGTAGACATCACGAAGAAATACACCGATGTAATGAGATATTTCTTACCGTTGATGTATAATGAAGCTGTGTAAGATGTACACAAAACCACCACCAGCAGTAACGTCGTATAAACACAATAAAACATGACTCGGTTGAGTGAAATGACAAATATAAACCTTCACAGTTGAATCTAAGTTCCCTACGTTCGAAATAAGAACAATAATAAAGAGAAATTCATTCAATATTTCTTTGTTCGTGTTACCTCGGCAATTTTATTTATAAAAAAATAACGCCATTGTTGATTACAATACCATATTATTCAATACATCAACCAAAGGCGTGTACATCGGTTATCACCTTTCATAACGGCGGCGAATTATTTCACGAGAAGACTTTAAATATTAGTAAAAACTTTTTTATCCAGTAACAATGACAATGAAAGTAAATGAGAGAAAGTGTCAACATTCCGAACTGTGTAGGATAAGAAAGTCTGCTATACGTCTCTATTACTTCCTGTACTGCTCAATTACATGAAAGAGATCTGGGTACGAGAATGACAATAATATAAAATACAGTTTGGAAGCTAAATTACCACTTTCTGACAACTTGTTATCTACTTTAGTCCTAATGGTTAATGACCGAATAATATGAACACGCCAACAGATCCTGGGGACGAGGTTAAGAAGGCGGGGAAAAAGCGTGTCAAATAAAGATGACGTCAGCTAAACTATTTATTAACGTCATCGCTGTCAGTAAATATTGGTTAATACATGTGAAATATTCTAATCAACTATTTCAAAATAATATAATAACAATTGTTCGTATTTTATGACAGCAGGATACAGGAACCGAACATATACTTTGCACGTGACCAAGCTAATTAATGGTTTTGTGAATTACAAAAAACCGCTGCGCTTAGACACAAAATAAGTTGACCGCCCCGTGGGTTTTCACGACGTGTTTTTAATTTAATCTCCTTATGTATATATCACTCGTAATTTTCCCGAAATCTATTGTTGTTTTTTTCTTTATATCCTTCTATTTTATTGTTCTTTTCGCTGTTATTGTATTATACCTTACACCTATACATTTTTCCGTTTATGATTGTCGGTTTTCTTAAGTCCTTCATACCAAAAACAAATTTAACAACAAGTTCAGAGTTGTTGATGTCAAATTCGTCTTCAGGGCTTCTTAAAGCGTCCGGTAAAAAATACTGGGGACGAAGTTGACGGCTTTAACGTGATATGAGTCAGCTACATAAAAGTTACATAAAAACTTGTTTGTCAAAAGTATGCAATCTTGTCTTTTTTACATTTCCTGATAGAATTTTTGCAGTACCCATGTCAATTAAAGGTTGGCTATTCAAATGGTGTAGCTAAATGTGTACAGTAATAAAACAAAATCCAGTCACGTGGTGTTGGCAAGGAATTAATTTTTCCTGATTTCGAAAGTAAATTTCACCTAAATTTTTACGGCAGTATTTGGTGAAATCGTCCCCTAGATTTTTTTACTTCTGTGAATATTCATAGTTTCCTTTTCATCAGAAAACTTCTATCAATTACAGCTTTCTAGCTCAATCCCTTTATCTAGACTTCTTGCAATAAGCCGTCCTTTTGGAAACTCGAAGCGTTTAGCCCGAAATAAAAATATGACTTCTTTTTGTTTTTCCCCTTATTTTATAGATTACGAAAATTAGTTGAATAAAATTGAGCAACCATTGAGCAAGTTTAGATCTAGATATGGACTAAAAAAAAGTAACCTAAGTTTTGACCAAAATTTTGAAAAAAACTAATTTTCCTTTCCGTATTCCTTGTAAAACTTCCGGATGATTTAAATTTCGAGAATTTTTGGACTTTTTGCGAAATACTTTAATAACCACTGCCACCATTATATGAAAATATGTTCTCAAAAATTTTCGTCAAACTTTAAGGATATTAGTTTGACCTGACAGGACGAGTTTATTATTGTGGAAATCCAGTCTGTAAATCACTACCTGTTGTTTGCGTTATTTCATCAATTTTTGACCCCGTCCGCATTTTGTTGATTTACATCTTAAAAATCCTTAAGTCAATGATAGAGATGACGATTTTTCTGATAGGAACATAGACTTTGATGTTAATTAATGATTATTTGATAGTGACTGTGCAAAAATAAAAACATTAAACTTGCGAATTATGTCATATATTTGGCCATCCGCGAAATTTAGTGAAACCCTCGTGAAGTATAAAAAAATTTAATTCGCGATCTTGACATAAAAAACCATTAGTAGTAAAGATTTGTGGCGCAAAAATTTTTATTTTAGGCCTCTTAATTCCTAATTGCAAAACAAAGGATGCAAAAAGTTGCCCATAAAGGTATTTTTACTGAAGGTTAATATTCATTGAATAAGTGCTTTGCTTGCGTCTCCCACCTTCTTAATTCTGGAAAAAATCAATGTGGTAAAACCCAGTGTACATTTAACTAAAAAAATAATAATTACTGATTGGGTTTTGTTAATTTGAAGAAGATAATTTGCATAATGAAAAAATAAACAGGGTTATTGTTGTACATATAAAAAAACATTACAAAAATGTAAAGGTTGGTTGATTTTATTTACCATTGTAACAAACAGAATTAAGTATGTCCATAATTGTACATGCATCATAAAATTGATATTACAAACTTAACAGACATTAATCTTCAGCTGTGTTAAAATATTGACATGAAAAAATAATGTCTCTCATGCAAATCCAGTTAAAGTAAGTTCATCTCCAATTGAATTAAAGTGGAAGTAAAGACCAATATATCAGAGTTGTTATCCATAAATCCTAACCAGGTTCCCTGTTATTTATCTTTAAAACGAAATGTGCTCTACGTTTAATTCAGTGGGTATCTTCAAAACAGATGAGAGTTGCCTAAACTTAGTCCGAATTTGTGCAAGCAAGTCATGCGTATCATTGTTTTCTGGATCATCATAAGTAAATTTATCTACTAGTTCTTTTAACTGTTCCAGAACTTTCTGATGATTCTTTTTCATATTATTGTCAAGCAAAAGTAACCATGTCTCCACAAATCCTTTATAAAATCCGATTTCTCTCCCAATTACATTTCCTTGACTAATTCCCAGTTTAAGTCCCTGCTGTTTACCATCAATCTTCCCACTCACAAAACCAGCATTATAACCTTCTTGTTGCAAGCCTTCTTCCATAAACACAATCTTATCAAAAGGATCGTCAGGATCCAGCTTCACATCATTGAAAGCCATAACTTTATGTCGTCATTTAACTATTTGATAAATAAATCTGAATAAAACTGAATAACAAAAACAATAATAGCGCAAATTGTTTTGAAATTTGAGAATCGATTGCTTATAAAAAGTTATAGGTTCATACTCTTTCAATAAACAGAATTAATGTATTCATGGAGTTCATATACCTTGATGATATCAACAACTAGAAAGTTTTATAAAGACACATTGACCTAGATTGCTGGCTTTTCCTACCCTCACTAATGTGCAACTTAAAATAAATTGGAAAAGTTAACCTAACAACATTTTCAATAGAATAGATAAAAACTGAAAATAACATCATGTGACTTCCCATTTAAAGCGTTACGCAACAAACTAAATTAATGTTTAAGGAAAGGTTGTTTTTACTCAGTAAAATCCTATAATTATGCTACACTTAATCTTATTTACCTGTAACTTACGATTTAAATAAAATTTGCGATTTTCTGTCAAAAATCCCTAAATGTTCCCGCACTCACCTGAATTAATCACAAAATGCAAACAGTGCTTTCAATTCCGGTGACCTAGACACCAAAATAAACAGTAGTGTGACTTTATATATATTTATTGAGCAAATTATATCAAACATAACCTTTTCAAGATGCTAACAAACCTTTAACTAGGTTTCTTTGTGGTTCTCTCCCAACTATTTCTGCCATTATGTTTTTCCTCAACGTTTTATCAGTTCTTTGAGGATACAATGTTCCATGTCAAAGCAATAATGTTTGCTCATGCATTGATAGACAAAGTAATGTTGACATTTACCGAATGGTAGCCTTGTGGTAGAGCATTCGCTTTCAGTGCGGGAGGTCTTGGGTTTAAACCCCGGTCGAGTTATGGCAGAGACTATAAAAGTGTGAATCTATCCTTTCTGTTTAGCGCTCAGCATGAGAATAGGATTAATATCTTGGCCGATTGTCTAGTTAAGCAAATGCTGTGCCTGCATGTCTTTCGTAGCTAAAATGGGAGCTTTAAAAGCGCTAGGACCCCCTTTGCAGGACCCTCATTGATAGCAGTACCAATAGAAACTGAAGAGGCTATCCTGGGTAAATAATTTCAGTAATAATAATAATATTTACAGGTACCCTCATGTACATAGCGCACATTAAGATTAAATTGCAATGTTGGCTTTATATATGTTCTATATATAAGGGGTATATAAGTGAGTGAGTTCAGGATAAATTTCATCATGACATTTTTTCGATCCAAAATCAGAAAGTAGTCCTTTTAAAAAGATATTGTGAGTTTAATTTTTGCCTCATATCGAGGACCTAAGCTAAATATGTCACCGTTTTCTGTAATTCAAATAGGACCTTAAAACACCTAAAAAGCACTTTCATAGTTCATTTTGGAAGCAACTGAAGGGGAGTTCATATAATGATGAACCTAACAACCCACACAAAATCCTTCCTGCTGGTAAAATCAAAACTTTCCAAACCACATTACACCAGAAAAAGTTCTGCTACATTTTAGACTTTAACCTTGTGTTAAATGGAAAGAAATAACCTACTATCAACTATGATATACTCCTTAAACTATGATATCATTTCTCTATCTATTCTCTCTTTAGGGTCACTATTTTTCATTTTTTCTAATGAACGTGCTGCTTTGCTCACCATGTTTACTTTCGTTTTCTATTGACATGGCTCCGGCAACCGATAGCTAGGAAGCGGGTAAATTTGGTGTGCCCAGGGCTTTTTAGGTTTTTTACTACATGCAAAAAGCCTAAAAGCCATGGGTATGAGATTGTGGGTGTGGTGTTCTCCTCGCAACGCGGCCAAGAGGGGGGGCGATACGACGAGGACACCGTTTTATAGTTCTTTGCATGATTTCAGAGATTAATATTTTCTTTGGACGCTGAAAAGTGATCTATATTAGTCAATGAGTGTAAAGCTTGACAGATGACTGAGACAGTTACCTTAGGATATAATTCCGAGAAAAGTAAAAAAAGAACAGCGTCCTCGTTGTTTTCTATAAAGTTTTGCCATAAAATAAGAACAATCCAGGATGCGAATTCTTTTGCAGTTCTCTCACAAGCTACCAATTTTTGTGGGGTTTTTTGCGTAAGTTTCTTCTCCCAACTAAAATAACTGCAAAAAACACTCATGTAATATGAGCATCCATGTGCCAGCAACAAAACACCCAATTTTCATATTATAAACGCGTAAAGAATTTTGAAAACATTTAAGAAAATACATTGTCGTGTTCTTAATATTAAGAACAAAGTTAGACAAATCAGACCGAAAAGACTGGAGAAATAAGAGCACTCAGATTTTGCTGTTTCTTTTATAAAGGATTTTTAAAAAATAACCGACTTGTTCTTATAAGAAAAGCATTTAAAACCCACTCTTCTCCTAAATGCCGTTAAATGGTGGTATTTTGCAACCTCGTTCCCATGGCTTGTTAGGTGTCTAAATATAAGAAGCCAAACAAGCCCTTTTGATCAAATTTCAAACTTTCGATGACGTCACAAAAAATGTGCTGACATAAGCAAAAATTAATTGCTGCCACTTTGTTTTTTGTGACTTACTATAATTGTGCCAAGTTTGATTCAATTTGGACAAGCCTATAAAAAGTTATTAAAGGGGGGCGAGGGAGGACGGGGGCTTAAACGTAACAGCAATGGTTCCTTTCTCACATCTTTACACATTTTCTCTAGTAATTTCCCTGCAATATCTCGTATTTCATTGTGTCGTAAAGAGACGTAGCCACTTTTCTTGCATGATAACGCATGTGTAACATTAAATTTGCTTCCACACACGCATTCTGATAACTGACTGTAGATATATTTAATATAGAATGCTTTTTTAAGTATATACGGCGCCTAACAAGACTGATGTCTTTATGACAATTAATATGGTTAATCGTTTCTTGACAAGTCAACTCAAGTGTAGAGATAATGAAAATGCTTTGAAATCAGCTATCTCGAACTTAGTGAACACTACTATAGCAACCACAGACCTTCAAAATCTTTTTTGCGAAAACTTGGCATATTAAAAAAGTTACAGAAAAATCCTAACATTGTTATATTATCTCCTGATAAGATAATGGTGTTGTGATTGTTAATTGAACTGATTATTGCAACAAGATGTATGAAATTTTATCTAATGGAACGAAATTGAAGAAACTTACTCAAGATCCAACTATACAGCGTGAGGCACAACTACAAAGATATTTAAGACATTTGAAGAAAATACGTTTTTTTACGGACATAACATATAATCTGTTAACCATCTCACTTATAAGGTTCTCCTAAAATGCATAAGAGAAAAGATTATGAGATTCCTCCATTTAGACCAATTAACCGTCTTCAATAGGTTCATACAATTATAATTTAGCCAAATTTTTATGTGATATGTTAATAACGCCTTACATTCCAGAAAATCATACCACGAAAGATACATTCACATTTTTCAACGAAGTCCAAAGGTAAGAGACAATAATTAGTTTTTCGTTTCTTTTGATGTTGTTAGTCTATATCCCTCTTAATGAGACTATTGATATAACTGTTGAAACTGTATTTAATAACAATTAAAGTTTTAAATTAGGTAAACTTCAGTTAAAAAAACTCTCCTCAATTTTAAAACATCTCAAACTCATTTCCTATTCGATGGTGAGGTATATGATCAAATTGACGAAGTGGCGATGAACTCTCCTTTAGCGCCTGCTCTTGCAAATCTATTCATGTCAGTTAAGGAAAAGCAATGGCTCAATTCTCGTGAAGGAGAAAAAGGTTTATTTTATAAAAGATATGTTGATGATATTTGTTGTGTTTTTGAATCAGAATCTAGGATATTTTTAGAATATCTAAACGAACAACATGATAGTGTTAAGTTTACACCAGTAAAAGTAGGTTTTCTATAAATACTAGTTTCTGTAGTACCATAATTGGATATGTTGCGTCTAAAAATGGCAATTGCTTGTTAAGGCTGTTTTTCACTTCAAGAAAATTTTCCGCGGAACGGAACGGAAAGAAACGAAAAAAGCTTCTAAGCATCCGTACTTAAAATGTTTACATCACGGGAACGGAAAATTTTTTTGTTCCGTTCCGAACAAAGTAAAATCGAGTTCAACTTTTTCTTTGCGTTGTGTACGGAAACGACAGGTAGAATATTTTTTAGCCAATCAGATTATTTTATTTCGTGAGAATTGTGAAGTGTGTTTACTTTCTGTATTGAAATGTGCGCAATGTTTCGAAGTGGAAATTACCAGCAGAAAATTTTCTGTTCTGTTCTGTTTCTGTCCGTTCTGTTCTGAGGAAAATTTTCATGAAGTGGAAACAGCCTTAACAAGCAATTGCCATTTTTAGACGCAACATATCCAATTATGGTACTACAGAAACTAGTATTAATAGAAAACCTACTTTTACTGGTGTTATGTTGAATTTTAATAGTTTCACTCCTATAACTAACAAAAGAGGCCTTGTTAAAACACTAGTTAATAGTGATTAGAGTTTCATAATAATTTAGTAACTTTGAAAAATATATTGATGAAAAATGAATATCCAGTCATATTTATTGATAATATCGTAAACAAATATTTAAATGAGCAGGTCAAACAACCATCTGGAACTGTTTCTGATGAAAAAACTGACAATGGTATATGTGGTTTCTTTAAATTACCGTTGATAGGGATCTTATCCAAAAACACAGAAGTTAAGCTTAATAGTCTTGTAAAAAGGTATTGTAAAGATGATATATCCATTAAGTTGTGTTTTACCACTTGCAAACTGGCATCCATGTTCTATATTAAGGATAAAATAAGTAATGCTCTTAAATCCTTTGTTGTCTATACATTTGTATATGCTAACTGTAATGTTAGTTATGTGGGTGAAACTTCAAGACACCTGGCAACAAGGTTAATGACTGTAGGTGAGTGTAAAAAGGATGTGATGAAAGCTGTTTTTCCATTTTAGATTCCGCTTCATCTAAATATGGTTTGCGTGTAAAAGAAGCTTTACACATCAGAGGGGAGAAACCAGTCCTTAACAAACAGGTTAAGAGATTGGTTACTACCGTTTGTGTGTAAACAGGTAAGTATATTTTATATATCAGGATAATGTATTCAGGCCACTCCTTTAGTCTTTTGTATTCCCAGTTTTTTTGCTTAATTTATTTTAATTATTTTGTTTATATAAGTAATTTTTAGTCTATATTGTAATTATTTTTAATTGTTGCTATAGTAAAATTTTAATGCTATTTAGTTTAATAAAGGCTTATAAAATAGGCTTGTACATATTTTTAAATTAACTGAAGATGTCTTGACGTTCAAGACGAAACATGTCTTGTTAGAAAGTGTATACGAAAATTTCGTCGATTTAATTTGGCTTCATCAAAAATCAACTCAATCCTGTAACTGGTTTTTAAAAAAAGATTCCCATTTTACAGTAATTACAATTTTGCGTTATAAATTAGTTTGAGAAAATAATTATATATACACATGTCTATTGTGTTGTGTAAATATAACTCGCACCCTGATATATTTACTGTGTTTGATATGTTCTAATCACATCGCGTATCGGTGCTCGACACATTGGACAATTGTGTCCATCTATTTTTAATTGCAAACCACATTGCTGACAAACACACATATGTCCGCATTGGTAGAGGACTGTGTCAACACTATTATCGATGCAGATGACACACTGACCAGAGGTGACGGTTGTTGATCTCGGTGGATAAAAAAGTGTCGGTTGTTGCATTCCCGCTTCAACTGTGCTTCGCCCTGTAACAAAAAATACAGATTTGTAGAATTAAGTGATTTTAAAAGGCTATTTGAAAAACATTTTAAACTCTCCTCTTTTCAGACTCTCAAAGAATGGAAAAAAAAGCATAAAAATGTTTTTCCAGTAACTTATATCCAACTAAACAAAATCCGCCAAAATTTTTATCAGCTAATTTTTTTGTCGGCCCAAATATTCCACATGTCCGATGTTATTTTATCACATAAAACCAACTTTGTTTGGGTCGGTAAGGTATTGTAGAAATTTGGGTAAGCTAGCTTACACTAAAGGGGAACTATGAAGATACCTTGTGTCTGTGATAACATGTCCTTTATGAAAGCAGAACACACAGCTGCCACCTCCTGTCGAATCGCACGCTGAGTATCAAGCTGTATCTCCATACTCATCGCCATCATACGCTTCATCTCATCTAACTGGTGTCTCAGACTGTGTAATTCTGAAGCAGTATTTTCATTCATAGATGCTTCTAGTTGTACGTTTCGAGGCTGATTCCTTGGTATTGGACCTGTTCGTCGTGGCAAGGAACGAATGAATGCTTGAACAGAAGCTCCATTGCCTGCGTCTTGCACGCGAGACTAAAATTAAAAGAGCTTTTTTGTACGTTTGATTTAACTTGAATATAAGGTATAAGGAGTAATTATTGCGTATATTAACAACATATATTTTTGTCATAGGTGACAAAGAAGTCCTAAGTGCTTCAATTAGGCTGTGACAAACATTAAAGCAAATTTTAATGAAGGACTAAAGAAAGCCGTTCACACGTTAACACAATTTTCGGACGGTTTTAATTCCGGAAAAAATCTTGTCCGGAAATTTTAGCGTCTGAAATATTTTATGGATGCAATTTTCTTAAAGGCAAAAAAAAAATTTCTCAGAAAATATTTTGTCAAAATCCTTGAATATAGGTTTTTATTCGCGAGGTGTAAAAAATGCAATTTTGCCAACATTAATTTTGCGAAATAGTTATGTTGCGATATTTCGATTATTTTTCGCGAACGAACCATTTTAAAGTTTTTTTTATGAAGAATTATTTTTGAGAATCTACTCATTTTTTTCGCAATTTTAGACCCATTTCTTCAGAAACGATAGTCTTTCATTAAGCTTGCTCATAATATAGAGGCTTACCATTATCTTATCAACTACAAAAATAAAAAATTTTCGAGAAAAGAATACACGAAAAACACTTTGTTTTTCAAAATATTTTAATTAATTTTATCAAATAAGTCATTTCTAGTAATTTAGCGAATCTTTATTTCCGCGAACTGACCTTTCCGGAAATTTTTGTGCAGACAATATTTAACGAGCATGGGTAAAATTCGCGAAATTCGCGAAAATTGATCAACATAACATACTTACTCGTACAATAGATTCAAGTTGATCAGGAAAATCTGATCTTAGCATGTTGCTGACAACTTGCAAACTTTGCAGTCTTGTTAAATCCTCAGTTATACTTTCGGTGAGCAACTGAAGTCCAGTTTCGATTGTAATTTGAAGATTGGTAGTTTGAGGTGACTCAGGTATAGCTGTTAATGGTGGTGGTGTGGGAATACTAGAGGTGGTATTTTGTGATGGTGTTCCATTCTGTGGAGAAATATTCTGTACGCTTTGTCTTGGTTGCCTAATATAGATTTAAAGGATTTAGTTGAGATTTTTTAGTAAAAAAACGCGTACAAATCGTCCCAAGTAAAATTAAGAAATTGTATACTATTCACCATATGAATGGTTTTATGAAGTATGATAAATCTGTACTTAAAAATAGTCCCTGCTATCTATGCTGTAATGGTTTAGTTTAAATAAGACATTAAAACTATGAATCTAATTATTCGCCAACTTTATTACCAGAAACTTTCGCGCAAAGAAAATGTCCCGTTTTTTGAGAAGTCTTTGTTTTTATTAAATCGTGATGTAAATTGGGCGTATGTCAAGCGCGAAATTCCAAATTTTTAATGCTGTTATGAAATTCAATTTTGCAGCCTTTTAAATCTCCGTTTTATAAAAGATATTGACACACTTTTTTGATCATTTGCAAAAACTAATTCCCTATAAATAAACTACTTTTCGTTACACGCTAAAATTAATTACGCATATATGTGAAAATTTCGCGGGTTTTTTCTGACAATAAAATTGTTTTTCAGGAAAAAATAATTTCCAATGTCAAACAATTTTATATTGATACATACCTGCGGAATGAATTATTTCGAGATGCTGGTTGAGGCTGAGGTGCACGTTCACCATACATTCTTTCAAGTTGTGACCGGAACGCCAATCCCCCCACACTTGGGTGTCGTACTGATCCTCTGCGCCTCTCAACTTGTCGCGTTTGTTGTTGAATTCTTGAAGATAAGGCTTGTTCTAATTGAGCTCTAAACCCTGTCTGAAGAGTGGATTGAACAATACTTTGTTCCTGTAAATTGTTAACATCATTTGCAACATGTTCTGGTCGATTGAATTCTTCTTGTTGTTGCCGTTCTTCCTCAGTAAGTCCATGGATAGCTCTTCGAAAGAATGTTTCTAGATTTTCTCTTGAATTTCTTCCTGTCACTGGTCTTTCATCGAGCTGGATACTTCTTAGTTCTGAAAATCGTTCACTAAAAAAAACAATTGACGTAAGGGTTTAGCTATTTCTGGTTGTTACATTTAGTTCCCACACAAATGAACGTATTTTCAAAAACGAATTACAATTATACGCAACTACAAAACCAGCAATAAGTTGATATTTTTTGACATTATTAGAAAATGGCTGCTATTCCTAACTTTTTCTTTTGATATTTTGACAATACTTAATAGACATCATGCAGCATCTTATTTTTTGTTTGTTTCCTGCCTGCCAACAACAACCAAAAAAATTGCAACTGTTTAAAAGCTGTTGTAAGAAGCTTTCACCTCACCATATTTCATCAAAAAGAATCAAAAGCAACCATACACACATCAAGACATTTATGTATATCGTTAAATATTAAGAAGCTTATGTATGCAACCTAAATATTGTCATACTTTGATATAAACTGTCAACATCGACAACTTCTGATACACAGAGTTTGATTTAACAGTACCATAAAATCTTTGTGCTTGTGCCAGGAGGTTAATTGAACTCAGGGTGCAATTTTTTCATTCCTTTAAACAAACCAAAACTTCCAACGTTGATAAACTTTTCTTTTAACAAAACAAATGATTTCCAGAAGTTTGAGAATATTTTTGCAGTAAAAACATTTACAATAGACCAAAAAGACCCTGGGACAAGGTTGGGATTTCATTTCCAAAATTACACACAGGCACATAATGATATGAGAAAATAAATTAAAAAACAATTGCCAATTTATCAGAAATACTTTTCACACCCATATGATACTTGCAAAACCATCGTTTGAGGGTGTTTGATAAGTATTTAGTACTTTTTGTTTCACCGATCTTTTGTTTCGTTTAAAGTGGCAATTTGATCTCGTCCTCAAGTCTGTATAATACATTCTCACATTTGATTTCTGGTAAACATATACATTTTTATAGGATTTAAACTTAACTCTTTTTTAAGTATATATTTTGTTCCACTTGTTTCCACTTTAAAAAAATGTTTTTCAGAATGCAGGTTTTCTAAATTTAATCTTAACACTGAGGTTGATGTCAACGGGCTTATTAAAAAAGTCAAGGGGAACTTGTTGATCTTTAGCCTAAAAGTCCTCTTTCGATGTTGCTGCATTATGAAACTGGAAATGGCTAAAATTATTTGCAATGTCATCATGTCATAATTTGGAACATTTTAAAGTTTTGACTTGTGATCTGCGATATTTTTTTTAGTTTTATTACTCCTGATGTAATATAGATAGATGATGTTGACTGTCAAGGAAAATTTAATTTACAAGGGACTTGCATGCCTTTTTTATCGTCAAGATTGCACCAACTGTTGCCCCACCTTTTGAAAAAATTGGCTTAACTTGAACTATAATCTCATTTTCGTTTAACTTTTCAAGGTTTGAGTTACATGGTTTTAACTGTATATTTGTAAAGAGAAAAAATTATTTGGGAGGAATTTATTTTAGTGAATGCGCCTTTTCTGTAACTAAGTAAGTTCTAACAAATTTAGAAGTATAATTATTTATTCTAGTTCCAGTTCTTTTGTATAGTTTTTAATTATGATAAAAAACACTAGTTTGTTTGATTATTGTACCAGATGAATATTTTAGGCTCCACATAATTTCAAATTTTTGATTCTCACCCTGAGCCCTACGTTTATGATGTACCATATTACCATTTTTACCGGCACCGAAACTTGTGTACTTTACAGAACTGAACATCGCTGGGGTAGATCACAGGTGAGAAAAAAAATTTGTGCTATCGGGGTATGACATATAAATCTATTGTTATCTTTGTAATCATTCATTAAATACCAAACAAACCTATATCATTATGAAACTGGGCAGGCTGGAGAATATTTTTAAGAAATTTGTTTTATTACTTTGTGTGATCTCCTCCACAGATCCCATCTGGTAGTTTCTTTTACGAAGTTTTCCTAATGTCACGTCTGTTTTTTAGGCATCAAAAAAAGGTACAGCTACTAGCTCCATCTGAGACAAGTCGCCAAGTATTGCAACCATTTTAATTATGAAATGGACTTCTCACATCTCACACCAGAAAAAACACATCATGAAATTAAGACGTAAATCACGGAAATAGGTTCTTTTAGTCGTTATTTTTTCGTTTGACTCAGTGCAACGCCCACGTGGTTTACTGGCTTCTAGGGATGGCTTGTAGTCAGAACCATGAAGTTATGTGGCGAGCGGAGTTGCCAGATCGTCAGTAGAGCTGTTTAGTTTTAGATAATTCCGGAATTAGGACGATATATGCTATACATATTTTTTGTCTCATCAGACATTGCTTGCTAAATCTTTTGTAAATAACACCCTTATCAAATTTGTAAGAACTAACACAGCTGGTAAGGGGCCTTCGAAAATTTTTTTCGGGCCCCGTTAGCGGGATATCGCCGCTAAGATTCGGACCCCCTCCCCCCCTCTTTTAGCGGATTTCCGTCTGTGAAATACACACATTCGGATAAATCTTGGCAGGCTCAGGGGCGTGTTTTATAGATAAAAGTTAACAGAATTGATGACAAGAGGAATTATGCTCACGAACGACTAAGAATTTTCAGGCCACAAACAAATTTTTGAAATTTCTCAATCCTTAGCGGATTTTTTTTTCAAACTTTAGACCCCCTTTCCCCCTTAGCGGCAATATCCCGCTAACGGAGCCCAAAAAAAATTTTCGAAGGCCCTTAAAAACAGTATATATGTGAAACAAACCTTTCTAATCTTTGTAATAACAGGTCCAATCCTTCCAAGACAGGAGATGTAGAAAATCTGACAGGAGTAGTTATTTGTGTACCTTCATTTGTTGAAGATGCTGATCGAAATAAAATTTGAAAAGGTATTTCAAAGTCTGAATCAGATAACAGACTACTTCGTCTGGTGCTGCCACATGTGCTAGATAATGTGCAGCTGCTTGAAATATCAGTTTCCGTGTCATCTCCAAGTTTCCGAGAAAACTGTGATGCCATGTTATTGCTGCCATGTGGTGCACCAAACGTTTTGTCGGAATCTGAGTCACTGGAAACTTCTACATCACCTTTCCATTTTACTTCAATATCTTCAGTTTGTACTTCTATATCAACAGAAACAGGATTTATAACTTCTTCAGCCATAGTTGCCTTTTAAATTGCAAAGTTATAAATTTAATGCTTTAGCTTCTTTAAAAAAACATAGTTACACTAAAGCTGAAAATGGATAAATTACCTATTTAATGAATTGAAATGTGATGAAATCAGCATATATTCCTATCATTATACCGCAAAAAAAATGATGAACTAGACACTTTCGGTTTCGTATTTTGACTCACTCTCGCGTGGGTCCCGCGGCCCTATTGTACATCGTAAGAAAAATCAGAAGTCCCCGGAAGAGACGAGCTCGGACGTTTTCCAATTCGGCGTCCCGGAGGTTTTTTTGCCTTCTTGATATGAGAGGATGACGGCGAAAAATCTTTTCTCATATCATATCAAAAAGGCAAAAAACCGGGGAGTCGTTTCACATGTTTCCAGAATTTTTTATCAATACATTGGATGCGGACACTTCAAGGAATGTTAAAATAGTATAAACTGCTACTTTTTTTAGTTAGATGTGTTTAAAGTTTTAGTTTTTCTTATTTTGTTTTGTCAAAACACCTAGATAGTTGGAGATTTAACTAAACCCCTACCCAAAAAAGGTTTCGTTATCGAGACACACATAGTATATGGTGCAGCTTCCCTACCATGTTGTGTAAGCATGACACGACACAAATATTTTCTATTTAAACAATCTGAAGAATGCATACTAATCATCTGTATCATTTCTTATGCATAAAAATACTGTGCTCTAAGCAAATATTACGTAACGTTCACTTCCCTTAAGGATATAGTTATTATGATAATTATACAATTGTACTACGACTTTAGTTCGCAGAACTTTAAAATAGGCTCCTTTTTTGTCGCCGTTTTTACTACCGAGACTAGTGAGTCGGAATGGTGGAATCTTTAAAATCGCCTGAGCAGATAGATAGGTAGATGAGATAGAGAGATAGAGAGATAGATAGAGACAGGGCAGCTAGGCTGGACGTCCGAAACTTATCCAGGCTAAAGCCTAAATCCTCTTTTTGCCAGATTTTTTTCTGAGAAAGAGGCTAAAATGAGTTTTAAGCCAATAAGAATCCTAACTGTGCAACAAATTGTTTTATTATCCAATGAACAATACTTATATACTATCGAAAGTTTAGCATAATGAAGATTGTTTTATAATGCGCCATCTTTGATGTTATTAACGTTAATAATTACGTCATTTGACAACCAGGATTTTCCAAAAACCACAGTCAAACTCTCATAAAGAATATCGTACAGAATTCTGCTTGTGACGTCACAACTTTTTGTCACCCCTCATTACACAAAAATCTATTGATATGCATGAAATTCCCAGAGCACCATATTTCAAAAAACTATGTAGATAACAAAGATGAGTTGGTTCAGGAATGCCATCAGTTAACTATATAGCACCGTGTTGGCACAAGTGGCAGCAACCCGTGACGCCCTTGCCGATCGACTACAGAGTGTGTGGGATACCGTTGCATTCTATTACAAGTGGGCAAAGGAACAAATTTTGGGAGGTGCAACGCTTCACGATGAGACTGAACAGGAGGCAAGGAAGGATATTAAATATCAAGGCTTCGAGAACGATATCCAGCTGTTGGAGGATGGAAATAGGGTCAAAACATGGAGGTTC
Organism: Hydractinia symbiolongicarpus; assembly: GCF_029227915.1. Taxonomy (NCBI): domain Eukaryota; kingdom Metazoa; phylum Cnidaria; class Hydrozoa; order Anthoathecata; family Hydractiniidae; genus Hydractinia; species Hydractinia symbiolongicarpus. The sequence goes on along the minus strand of NC_079882.1, from coordinate 7,461,257 downwards.
AACAAGCATTTGAATCAATCCCTGAAGGACGCGATTGTGCAAAAAATTACGTCACATATAGAAATGCGCGTTAAGGTTGTGTATAGCTTGTATATTTACAAGGGTGGGGGCGATGTGTCTGATTACCACAAAACTAAGAGCTCCATGTCGCTGCCAAGTATGGCGGAAATTGAAGCGTTCGTAGAAGAATGCGAGATGAAGCGTCTCGATCTGGAGGATCACGAGTTCTGGACCAGGGCTTATTTACCACCCACTAGAACCACCAAGACCCCAGGGGCATGTGAGGGAAAAGTACGCGTGAACCCCTCTTAGGATGCGGCCCTCTCCCAGATTGGTTGCGAAAAAGAAGGTGCATCTACGCCATGGATGGCGTACATGCACCTTCTTTTTCTCAACCAAAACGGACAACCTATGGTTTTGGAAATGCTTAGCTGTAAGGGATAGGATTAATGTAAAACGAGGGACAGAGTTTCTAACAAGGCCAGCTCTCACCTTAGCTCGAGGCTAAACAATTCAAGGTCAACATCAGAGTCTTTGAACCCAAGACAAACTCCGAGAGGGCACCATGGCGACTCGTCTATGGTCAAAAGCAATACAAAAATAGTTTAGATAGCATCAATCTTGGCATGCTGGACGGGCACTGTTTCTATATCAAGGATTTAGACGTGCTTGCCCAACAGAAATGGGAGTGTGAGGTATGCAGACAACTGTTTACCAAGAGTAACCACCTCACGCGGCATAAGATAAACGAATGCAAGGGTGTTAGGACGACGATTATCTGCAAAGAGGGGAAGGTCAAACGTATGCCGAGCAGGGCCGAGAAGGTCTTTTACGATGAGGAATATAGCTATGATGCATCAAAATGGATAGAATACATGTCAAAGCAAACCGGAAGACATATTCATCATGCCCTATGTGGTCATGGTGGTGAACGTGTTATCAATGATGGCAAAAAGGAGTGAAAGGTTGATGGCTATGAACCTATTTCAAAGACTGTTTATGAGTACAATGGTTGTACGTGGCACGGATGTCCCTGTCTGTCCGAGAGAACCAAAGCGGACAAGACTCGTTACACTGCAACCCGGTCTAAGGAAAGGATGATACGGGAACAGGGCTAATCCTCATCATAGCTTGGGAATCTGAGAAACCACCTTAAATCAAGGGGTAATTTCAGAAGGAATTTAGACCATATCATCATTACATTGTATTTGATTTTGAAGCCCTCATATCACCGTTAAATTACCGGCAAACCTCTGATCTGACGTATCTTTCAAGACATGTTCCGATAAGCGTTGGCATTGCCGATAGTTTAAATGGGGTACCGACGTTCATCGAGCACGAGGTTCCCCATTTGGTTAAACAGTTTGTGAAGGGGCTGGAAAAGAGGCAGGCCCTTATTGTGAAAGAGGTTTAGAGAATGTACCCGAAGCCCGACAACTTTGACATGCTCTCCAAAAAGAACCAGGAGTTGTGGAACGAGAGGGTAAATCAAGTAGCCGTTAAAGGGTTAAATTCTGGCAAGTACGACATCAACCTGATCAAGCGGTATTTTGTCGAGGAGATTGCGCAAGGCGATAAGATTGTGGTGGCAAAAAAAATATAACGGCATACATGTTCCTCACCACCTCCATGTTTAAATTTCTAGATATCAAAAATTTCCTTGCTTCTTGTCTAAGCTGTGAATGTTGGTGCGTTGAAATGTAAGCTTGAAAAGCTCGTGTTTCCGTATGAATGGTTGACAAGCCACGAGTAATTGAACCATGCTGTATCTGTGGCTCACGAGGACTTTTATAGCTGGCTAAGTGGGAAAAACACACTATCTCGCGAAGAGTACGAGACATTCTGCGCCGAGTTTTACAGGCGAGGCTGCGTCACCATAATGGACTGGTTGCGTGAGTACAACCTAGCCGATGTTGAACTGTTCGTTGAAGCCGTGGACTAGACAAGGTTGCAGTATTACGATGACGAGATAGATATTTTGAAGAACGCGGTCAGTATTCCAGGCGTGTTGATGTGCTAGGCATTGAACAAGTCTCGACGGCTGAATCCAAAGTTAAAGCTATACGCTCCGGGAGACCCATGCAGGCATAGGTGTAAGGACTCTTGTTATAACAAGACTTATGGCCTGCAAGGAGGTACGGAAAACATGTGAAAATGTTCGAGTAATGAGGCCTACGACCTTTTGCGGACGGGGATGGTGGGTGGTCCCGCGATTGTATTCTGTATATACCACGAACGAGACGCAACGGGTATCAGATCTCACGTGTACAAAGAACCTCACAAGTGCAAGACCATTCTAAGGTATGATGCAAACATGCTCTACCAGAGTACCCTGATGCAAGAATTTTCCTTGTGGGAAGAAACAGTTGATTAAGGTGGCCAAGCCGACATCGGCACATAACTTAAAAATACTAGCGCGAGGGGTGGTGGATTGGTCGTTGTTTGGGTTTGCCCAGGTTGATATCGAGGTACCCAAGGATCTGTGTGACAAATTTGACAAAATGGCTCCCTGTTTGTTGTCAGGGAGATACCTCATGATCAAATCCCCGAGCATATGCACGGATACTTAAAAACTACGGGTCGCAAGCGTGTTCCTGGAGCACTTAAGCTTTTGGGGTTGATAAGAGCTGCAAAAATCCTACTATGTACTTATGCTAAAATGGTACCTTGACATTGGGCGTATTGCGGGGTATACGGCAAAGTTGAAAGGCAACTCGTTTTATGGTAAAATGATTTGGCGAGGCACGCACATACTACGTTTACGAGGGATATAAAGGAGGAAGCATGTTTGTATATTGTGGTAATTCTGCCCTATGTAATAATACTACTATTCTATCTAAAATTTCAACATCTAATAAAGAGAATGTCAGAGCTTGCACGAGTATTCGACACAGCCGCAGAAAATTTTGAACATGTTGAGAAACCAACCGATAGACACCAAGCCCTAAAGGAGGCCCTACGCAAAGGCAAGGAACATTTATTACCAAAAAATGTACCGAGGGATTTATCGACAAGGCCCTCGATGAGGCGGTAAAAAAGGTACATGTCGAGTATGCACAATGTGAGCTTCAAGAGAAAGGGGAGAAGACGTCAAGGGCGCTTACTCCCTACAATTTTGTAAATTTGGATAGCGTTGAGGCCATGAAAAATGATATCAAAAATGACCTTACTATACATTCGGCAATTGTCCTGCGCCTATTTTAATTGCTGGGCATACAGCCCGGCACATCAGTACCAAAAAGGAGGATGAGGCGGAGGAGAAGGAGAAAGAGCCCTGAGGACCTGCATTGAAATTTCCTATAAGTCATTATAACAGTTCTTATAACAAATGAGTGAAGAACCGAGACAAGAAGAGAGAGTCACACAAAGCCACCAAAGCATCCGGGAAGGGTTGTGCAGCGGCACAAGTTGGCGGCACTGATGAAGAAGAGGAAGGAAGAAGTGAAGCAACAAGAGGGTGCTGTAGAGCCTGCGGTTAAAACCTCTTCCGGGGCCAGTCCCGTATAGTCAACGGATGTCTACATATATGGAGTAGGGACTTTGGCCATATTGGCAATAGTTGTCGGGGTTTGGTGTAAATTTGTTGGTAAGGGTAAGAATGAATCTCAAAACCCCGCACAGGAGCCTAAGCAGGGCAAAACCCAGCCAAATATCGATATTTTCAAAATGCAGTAATAGTAAATGACTACAAGCAACGTAACACCGAAGGAAAAGGAGATTTTGGACATGCTCTATGAGACAGTGGTAGACCTTGGTTTCACCTTTGCCTGTGCCATGGCAGGTAAAACATTTTTGGGTATAAGAAGGCCATCTACAAAAATGGACTTTAACAACGTTCTCAAGATGGTGGCGTACTTCGCTGCAGGCCGGACGAGTCGTGAAATGGCCGTCAAGAAACGGTGGTTGCCGGCAAGTATCGTGCCGAAGCCAAAATAAGTGTCCGGTAAAACTTGTGTTTGTCCCTAAGGACAAAAACGAGTTATGGAAGGAACCAAGAGTTGTTCAAAATGCTCAAGATTTCTTACCTGGAACCAGTTCATAATCAAACGAGACGGACAACCAACGAGTACATGCATCAGATCTCACGTGTACAAAGAACCTCACAAGTGCAAGACCATTCTAGGGTATGATGCAAACATGCTCTACCCGAGTACCCTGATGCAAGACTTTCTTTGTGGGAAGGAACAGTTGATTAAGGTGGCCACGCCGACATATTTTGGCTTCGGCACGATACTTGCCGGCAACCACCCTTTCTTGACGGCCATTTTACGACTCGCCCGGCCTGCACCTTGAACCAGTTCAAAATCAAACGAGACGGACAACCAACGAGTACATGCATTTCCTGCCTTGATAAAAAGAAACTGTCAAGGGATCGCAAGCGCCGCACATCTATACAGCCCCTACATGAGCTCATAATTATGTTGCAAGATCACATCAGGGCACAGTTTTCCGAGGGTTATACCTGGGAGAACTTCGAGTTGTATATACATCACAAGATACCATTCAGGTACCAGAAAACAGGGAGGTCTCCAAAACTTGCCGAGATTACTAAGGCATTACATAGGACGTATATCGGAATAGTAAATGGAGAGCAAACGTTGTAGAGGATTTTAAAAACTGCTTCCCCCTGACAAGTTGAAGATTAGGGGTAATAGTCAAACCAAGGGCTGTATAGGTTGCGGGACTAGGCGAAACAGCGGCGTACATACAAGGAAATCAAAGACGTTGGCTACGAAGTAGACCCCTTGCCATTGACAGGGAAATTAGAATGCTTAGGCAGGATGAGAATTACCTGCTTCTCTATACCTTGCTGACATACAACATTATACCCCAGTACGCCAAACTCATCGAAGCGGGTCCGAAAAAGGCACTGCTTGTCGGGAGATATTGCAACGCGTTGCGGTGTCTACAAAGAAAATTAGTATATCCTGCTCTGCCCCTCGAATATAAGACCCAAAATACCAAGCTACGCCCTGTCTGCCGGGGTTCTTTGGCGAATAATCATGGCGGTGTATGGATTTGCTTGGCATGTGCCGCGCTATACCCCTAAAAAATTCACTATAGGAAGTGGAGTAACTATTAGTAAATGGACGTTATTAAAGATCCGCATACGTCAATCTTCACGGGACCCACAAGCTGTGAGAAAACACAGCGTGTCTTGAACCTCCCGGAAAAGGAGTATAAGAATCACTTCCACAATATTGTAATATTATTCCCTACTATACGGTGGAATACCACCTATTCTGAAAGGGCCTCACTCTGGAAGGATGATTACGTGTTCCTAATAGACCCTGGGAATGAGCTGTTTGAATGGATCCAAAAATTGTCCTCATTGTTGGCAGGAGAGGAGACGTTGTTTGTGGTTGACGATGTCATAGCCGACAAAAGTCTCGACAAGCGTTGACAATCTCTACTTGAGCTTGACGTTTCAGGTAGGCATAGAAAGCACAGCTTGTGGCTGTTAACCCAGAGCTACACGGTCTTCCCAGGAACCTCCGGAGGCAAAAAAAAGGCCTTGTTTCTTGTGGTATCCTAATGAACGCTCAGATATGAGGCTAATCGGTGAGGAGACGAATTTGATCTCAGACTGGAATGATATTAAAGCTGAGCTTAAAAAATCCAAGCATACATGCCTGTATGTGAGGCTGGAACACCCTAGGACTTAAAAAAATTCCCGGATGACCATACAAACAATCTACCTGAAGTTATGACAAAAAAGATGTCATCTCAAAAGCTTGTTATGGTGCTTGCCCCACATGTAGGAATCATATACGACAAGCAAAATCAACCTCTGTTCAAACGCGCTAACTTGGGGAGGTTTTTAGGTATTCCAAATGTTAGGCAGTATGGTCTTGATCGCCATATGACAATATCAAGGGCAAAAATAGAGGGTGTGCTGGGGATCACCGGCGACCGCATACCGCATAGATGAAAAAAGGAGCATAACATATTTGTTTCCGCCGAAGCGTTGGGAGATGAAATTGAAGAGCTACAGCAACGTGCCGTGCCCCACCTCGAAGATCCTGGAAAGGATAATAGCATGGTCATTATCCAGAAGAATAACGATGATCCTTTCCAATACCTTTCCATTTGCGGTCAACAGGGGTACGTAGCGCAGATTCGGAATAAGCTTGTTGACTACCCCAAGGGTGGGGTTGTGGTACTGTCAGAGACACCAAATGCTATCGTCCATTACAATTGGCTTCGAGAACGTGGATGCATTGAAGTCAAACCAGAGAGGGTCAGACATTTTAGGCTTGGTGAGAGCTATACGCATGAACGTCTCTTGGAACTCGCGGAATAGGTGGTCTCCAAGGGTGGACAGACGCTAATTATACTACTCTTGTGGGTAATATAATTATCCTCACATCATATACTGATTTCAAACCAACCCTAAATGAAGACTAAAATTGGTATGATACCTTCAATGTTCCGTGTCCATGGGGCATCTCCGAGATGCCCCCGATTGGGTATGCTAATTGAGGGTGTCTATCAATCCTTCACGTACTCCGGAGGTACCTGAACGTCCTCCGGTACCTGCATGAGTTCCTCTGAGACTAAGCTCCTTTCAGGTACATCTTTCAGGTAGTATAAAACACAGCTACCCGCTACAATACGATCCAACCTATACATTTTCCTATTCTAGAAAGCATCTGTTGCGCGTCTCTTTTGATCAAAACAAAACGTATGGTGTTATTTTGTGGTGGCCCGTTTGATCTCAACCCCCTTCCTTGCTTTATAAATGTTCTTCAACATATCCGCGACTTCGCTAGCCTTTTTAGTACGCAGGGCCTTGCCACCTTGTAACGTGAAGCCACATCAATACCTGTCAAGATCTACTTGTACGTATTGCCACACAACCGATCATGGGGCATGTACAACAGGTCAAACTGATGCATTTCTTTTGGTGTTGTAACAGTAAAATGAGGGTAGTCTATACGTCTTGGACCAACATTGAACGTCAATTCCCCATCTTGTTGCTCCTTTGGGTGTAAAATATTTCAATTGCGGTGCCTTCTTGTCCGAGGCAATATAGAATTTATACATGTCGTTGTCAAACTTTCTCAGACTCTTGCCAGCCTTGAACTGCATCTCCCTTTGCCTGGTGAACCAGTCAAGCTTGGCTTGCCGGTCCCGTATACACTGGGTTTGGGCTGCATTAAGCTTTTCCATAGCTTAGTCCGTGTCCGTGTCCGTGTCCGTGTTTTCCATAGCTTAGTCCGTCCGTGCCCCGAGAGCTTGCTAAATAGAAAATTGGTCCCACTAAAGGTATTTATCGCAGCCCCGGCGATGATAACAGCGATCGTTGCCATCTTTATTTCAATACTACACATTATGGAGCCTGCCATCTAAGATAATGAACTGGGCATTCTGCAGGAGGTACACATAGCATATGAAATCCTTGGTTCCATAGGCTTTCTTGCTCATGTAGAGGGTGATGCCACCGCTCAAGCATTGTAAGGGTCTTCCGGAGCCATGTAGAATATCGTCGGGAGAGGCCATGAAATCAACGAATAGGGCATAGCATTCGTTAAAGAATTTCCCGATGGTGACATTGCTATCGTGGGCACCGAAAATGTTGACAATCTGCTCGAGATGGTCTTTTAGGAGCATGTCGTGGCTGTACAGTTCATTGGGCTCCCCCTCGACAGTAACGCTAATCTTCTCAATCTTGGGGTTGTAAAAGACCTCGTTGATCCCGGCATAGGGCTTCACCTTCCCGGGATCTATGAGGAGTAGCAGGACGCCTTTGAGACTCTTCGCGGGGGTGTCAAGTTGGAGGTTATATGACGTGTCACTTTTCTTCATGCTGACAACCTAGTTACGGAGTATTCTTTCATAGGGTAAAGCGAGACGGCTATACCGGGACATCATGGCACTCGCGAGGCTTTCGTGAGTGATCTTTTCAAACTCCAGCTTAGTGTTGGTATTGTTTAGGCACCATTAGCAACTTTTGCCGTCGTGCTTCCCGATGCTGCCGTACCTCCATCCTTGATGACGTCGGCATGAGCTGCGAAATTTATGGCAAATTGCAACCTGTCAAGGAGTCCTGCCAGATACAAGGGTAAATCCCCTCGTCAACTCAAACATTTCTCCTAAGGGTATGCAAAAGGTTTTGCCATAAGCAGCAACAATGGCCTTCTCCTCATCCGTCCCAACGTGGTCTCTAGCTTTGACTTGCAGGGCTCTGATGGTCCTGTCATTGGGGTTGATGCCGTCCAAAATTAGATTGTTGTCACGGTCTAACTTGGGTAACCACAAGTCCCAGTACACTGCCAGGGTGCTGTAGTCGCTAATATTCTATACCTCTTTACCATTCAAAGTTATGCGTAGATTTTTTACCAGGCTTTTGCCTATGTTGCTGACAATGGTACGCTTTGTATTGGTCCCTGTCAACGTTAGGTCTAATAAGAGCTTTAGACTGCCTGGAAAAATGACATCATTCTGGCGCATGTTTGGCACGTCAACAGAGATGTTCTCATTCTGGTTGATTGTTGAGGGTATATAGCTAATCTGAACCCTTTGCTTCCTGCCTTTGATACCGAAAACCTGTTTCGTCTCTGCGTATGGATCCAGATTTGTTCCGAATGCATTCATTTTATTATATAGGGAAATTTTCTAATAAAATGGCTGATAATCCGGTATTTACGTAGTATTAAGATGATGTTGATAAGGGTGGGAGGGATGATAAAGATGATACGCCATCGACGCAACAACTCCCTGGAACATCGGGTAAATCAACATCAGGACAACAACGGTCGGATATACGCAGGCGGCTGGGGTTGAGTACGGAGTCGGCCGAGATTATACTTTTTAAATCAAAGGTTGGTAGTCTCTACACGAATCTTAGGGATGGGTTGGGGCTTATGCCCAATGCTATACATTACGATAGGAATGGATAATGGATGAAGAAAATCAACTTGTTGTTAAAAAGATTATAACGGGGAAAAGATCCCTACCGGAAGTAGTACTAACGTTGCAAGATGGTAACTTTCCAACTATTGGACAGCTCAGAAGTAAGCTAGGAGGTACGCGTATGAAGTCCATAGGTTTTGATGATTATCAAACACCCAACAAGTGTAGTAGGGGAGAGGCCCAGAACCTCATAGAGAATATTAACGTAATTTTGTTGAATAAGGGCGAAGAGAATGAGGAGAGTGAGATGGTTCAGATGGAAACAATAGAGGGTAAGGAGAAGGAGGAGGCTGAGATTCAGATGGAAAAAATAGAGGCTGTTCAAAATTTTGCATATGATGTGGCGGGTTATATAGATACTTCATTTTCGGCATCGACGACGAGGAGGATATTAATATAGTAGGAATAAGGTCCGAAATTGAAAACCTACAGAATAATATCAAGGAAGTGAAGGATAAGATTATTAAATACGGTAGTGAAATTAATATAAAGGAGGGCAATCTGAAAGAACTCAAAAAGCAGAAAGCTGGGGTGCGAAGGAATCAGGATATCACTGATCTTGAGAAGGATATTAAAACCTTGAAGAATGATAGGAAGGTTGCACTGGGTAGACATGGTCTACTTTCTTTTGAGATTTTTAAGCATCTGGAAAATATCAAGGCCGAGTTTATGAAAATCACTGGAAATGACATGCCCTTGCTGGAGAAGCTTAAAATCCTCTTCAGTGAGTAGGGTCTGACTATAGCGAGTATCGTCTCTTGGTCTATTGATAAGCACCATTGTACTATCCGTCACGAGAAGAAGTGCCTCAGCGGGTGCTACAGGGGGGAGTGCAGCGGGAAGGGGTGGAAAAGGCTTTGTGGAGAAGCAATTTGAAAGGCTCGGAAACTTTCTGAAATACCTGGCAGGCAAGGCAGGCGCTGCATTACTAGGGGTCATCGGTACCGTAGTCTCCTTCTTTCTGAGGGTAGCGTCAACTATCGTGAAATATGCGGCCAAGCATCTGTACATGGCCATCGCGGCTGCTGCCGGATTTATCGTGCTCTATGTGAGGAAATAGGCCTATTTTTTAAGCCAGATGTAAGCGATTATTAGGCCTACTTCTATCGCGATCAACACGGTCTTGGTATTCTCATATTAATTTTGTGGTGGTTGTTCGGGGGTATGTATAAGAGGCGTGGCATGCTTGGGAGGTATAGAAGGTATAGCTTGTATTGTATGATCGGGAGTATGTATGGGAGGTGTAATAGGTGTAGTATGCTTTGAAGGTATATGAGGCATGGTATGTATGAGAAGTGTAGTATGCTTTGGGGGTGATTTGATAGTATGTTTGGGGGGGGGGTGTAGTATGCCTCACAATAGGCCTGTTATTCACATCGACCTTACATTGCCAGGTTCTACAAGGATGTTGTTGTTATACCCTACAATTTTTTCTATGTGCAAGTTTATGTCGAAAGGCAGCATGTACACCCTGGGCATGACGGCAAAATTCACCGGAGTTCGGGCATATTGAAGCACCTTCTGGAATTCTGTAATGTCATGCCCTGCATTCTCCTGACGCTGTACCATGGACTCAAATTTGCAATAGAATCTGCCTTGCAGTGTAGTTGTCCGCACCAGAGCGGATGAGAAATGCCTTGGCACCTGATTGAGACCCCAGCAACAAGACCACGTAAACCCTGATACTTTCGCTTAGCTTGGTTAGACCTTCCGATGTCAAACCCTGATTTGTGGGTATGATGAATTTGGCCCAATCACCATCAACTTGCAACCACCATCTACTGTTCTTCAACGACGACATGGCAGCTTTAAACTTGTACAAGGCATTAGCATCTGCGCCGTATTCGCGACAGACCTGTGCATACCCGCAGGTTGAGTGTGGGTTTTTGTACTGAGAAAACCCATCATCATAAGGCACGGGGACCTTCATTCTTGCCAATATACGGCGAATGTGGTAATAGACATGGAATTTGAAGATCGAGTTGACAAGGGGCACGGAACCCGTCATGTGCTTGGCCGAGATGCCTAATGCTGTAGTTGCACAATGGGTGGCAGAATTCACCTGGATATTCCAGTAGGCCAGGGCCTGCCCTGTCCAACCTATTCTGGCAGGGTCATTTAGCAGGTTGGTAGGGATCCTGATGGCATACTTGGTGAATTCAGGGAATGCCACCTCAATATGCGAGTCTGTAGACACGTACAAGCTCTGATGCTGCAAGTTGGCTACACCAAGTGTCCGGTCTCCCCTGTTACTTTTATACTTTACTTTGGGGTTGAATGAATACATGTTCATCCTTTCTAACATTAAAGGATGAAACAACTGTACATCACCGATATCGAAAAACATACGATATTTGAAGACTACCTAGGGCAGGACACTCGTATAGCTCTGAAATCGATAAGTATTTGATCTGCATGGCTGAACCTGTGCAGTAACAATGAGTTACTCCGATCGAGATCCTGAATGGTTTGTACAGAATAGAGGATTTGGCGGCCATTGTGAATAGCCAAGCAGAGGACAAGATTAAGCTTTTTGTCTTGATAAATGGACTCTGCAGACTCCGTGTCAGTGACGGCTACTCGGTGGTGATGCATTGACAATTACAAGAGCTCTTAGGCCTACCCTACGATCCCGCAAAAAAGTACTATGTGACGGGTGACTACAATGCATACTATAGGACTGATGTTTACCATAGATTGAGACACGTTTGCTCCCAGTTGGATGAAGACGTCTGCCTACTTGATGGGAAAATTCTGGCTTTACTCCCCACCAAAGAATTAAACGCCTGGAGGGTATGTCAACCTGGAGTTTTGATACTTCCGTTTACCTTCCACTGAAGGGCTCTACGTACCGTCTAGAGTTCATGTTAACAGACGTCTATCACCATGAGAAGAACGTTTCGTTTACAGGTCTAACCATGTGCATTCTCATAGAATAAAGATGAGAGATATCAGCAACCTGTACCCGAGTTTGCCGAGTGCACCTGCGCAAGGCACCGATATGCAGGATGAAGGACAGGTCTTTAGGCTTAAAAAGATTGAGGAAATAGCGCAATATCTGCGAAGTGAAATCAAGGAGAGGAACAGGCTTGCCAAGTAGTTTAAAATGCATAATACGTGGGTACGCTTCTGCAACCATGGTCTGCTTGGTATAAGCGTGATTACGTCGGGGTTTGGCATTGGAGCGATAGCCTCCGGCCTAGGAGTCCCCCTGGCCATTGCAATGGGGGGGGGCTCACGATTGCAGCTGGGATAGGACAGGCTGGTTTTAGAAACGCTTCGAAAAGGCTAGATTTAAAATCCAAGAAACATGAAGGTTATTGGCCGAGTCGAACCTGAATTCCATTATTGATCTCATCTCAAAGGCAATGGAAAACGGTGTGATTAGTGACTACGATTACAGCTTGATTAGTAGGGAAAAGGAAAGGTATATGCTACTAAAGGATCAGATGCGGCAGCGTTTTAGCCGTATTGTAAATGCGATCAAGGAGCAGGAGCGTACCCAGTTAGGTGCCAAGGGTAGAGAAGAGGGAAGAAATGACGTTTTAAAAAACTTCAGTCTGTGCATTATGCAAGCGCTACCTAGAGTCTCCACCTGAGTATAAGCCTTAATTTTATACATTTTATAGGTCTATAAGACCTATGAAATATGGTGTTTTATAATCCTCGCTTAGCAACCATTCCTTTTTGAAGTCCTTATACCGGCATTCCGTGATGTGTACCTGAGGGTGGTAGTTTTTACCTTGCACATACACCAATGAAATGGCCAAGGTGGCACTGGTTTTGCATGGCTCATCATAGGGTACTGGCATACCATGGAATTTAGTCATGATCGCGTCCTTGTAGTATTTGAGTTTAGCGTTCACATAACGATCCTTTTTCAGGGGCTCCGTTTTCAATTGCTTGGAAATCAACTCCCCAATCTTGGACCAGATTTGGCGATATTTCGCAACCCAAACAGTGTACTCTTCAAAATCGAGAATCATTGCTGGTACTGTATTGGGGTTGTACGGGGTCACCCATGTGGGGACCAGATTTTTGGCGTCTTTATCCTGAGGGCTACCACGAGGTTTCGTGTATGGTACCCTACGATGCACCGCTGATCATTACCCCCGTTGGCAGGAATGGGATCTGACACTCTCAGGTAGTCCACTTTGATATCGTTGATATCTGTAAAGGTAACAGCAAATGAGTAGAATAATTTAGGGTTGACAAGCTCATTCTCAAATCGTAGCATCTTGTTTTATTGAAGGTTTAAAAGACAGAGATTTGCATGTCATTTTACATGCGCCACCACTCCCTTTATACGTGATATATTTATGGTAGCAGTACCAGCACAACATTTTACCATTTACCGCGAACCTACGACCACAGGTGCACTTGTTGTACGCATCGAGTACCCTTCACAGTCCTTACATTGTTCCATTTATTCTATCAATAAGATCCTCCAGGTTTTTAATCTTCCGTTCATTCCCCTTCTCCCTCTCTGATTCTTGTACCAATGCTAGGGCCATAAAGGGTAGGGAGATGCCGATGCCGGCCATAAAGGTCATGAATGCTGCGGTTCTGAAGATATCGATTTTTGATTGACAGTTGATGCACATTTATTATAGTAGTATCTTACAACAAGGTTGTAAGATAACCCTGCCTTCAAACCAATGCCCACAACTTTCCTAGTTCTGCCTTTTCATCCTCCGAAAAGCACCAATCTATGACCCTGTCGGGATGCCAAGCTACTGCAGCTAGCTCGTTTCTTATGTTAGCCTTTTCGGCCATCCTCTGACGATATTCTTTTCGCCACCCATCACCAATTTTTCTGTTTTTTAACATTGCCCCAGTGACAAACCAGTCCGGCACGTACCGGAACAGGCTAGGATTATTTTCAACAGCCTTATTACACATATCCTGCGTTTTGAACCCATCCGGCACATACATGAGCAAAAGGAGATCAATTCCAACGACCTCGTTGCACATGTCTTGCGTCTTGAATTTGTTGGGGACATACTGAAATTTTCCGGGAAATTCATCGACAACCACTTTGTTGCACATGTCCAGCGTCTTGAGCCGACCCGGTACGCACTCGAGCGCGTTGGATACTTTTCAACGGCCCTGTCTCTATATATCCTGCGTTTTGAACCTGTCCGGCACATCATCTAGCGCCCAGGGATGTCTTTCAACGGATTTGTTACACATGTCCGGAAGGGCAATATCATTTTGGATATGTTGTCTGATGTCTTGCTTGCGCATCCCGCAAACACCCCTACATAGTCCACGATTTTTCGCAATATCACGCAATTGTTTCACGGTGTATGTATTCATTTCTTTATTAAATACAGAGTTTTTTGAAAAATGAAAAGTTGTGACGTCACAGGAAAAATTCTGCATGATATTTTTTATGAGAGTTTGACCGTGGTTTTTGGAAAATCCTGGTCTCATCATGACCCCCTATACTAGCTCAAGCACATAATTCAGCAGAACTAATTAATAATTGCTGATTTTAATTTAAAGAAATTGTTGAGGCTCAATATTTTTGGTGAAAGATAATGTATTATAGCTATAAAATCGTGACAAGTGTGTTATAAATGAAAAAATAAGAATATGTAGTCTGAAAATAACCTTTCGTAACTGATTATGTAAAAAAAATTTGCTTTTAAGATATTTTCCAAGCTGTTTTTTAGAGAAAAAGAGAAAATAGATAAATTTTCAGCCTTGCCGTTGTTCTTATTTTGTTTTTATTGTTCATCCATTTTCAGGTTTATTATTTTTCTTTTAAAATTGTTCTTATAAAGTTTATGTAAGTTACGTTAGCTATGATTTACAGTTACAATAATAATCAAAAATTGAATTTTGAAATTTTAAAATATTCAGTGATTTTATTCCCCATATTACTTAGTCCTCTTCAAAGTTCAGATTAATTATTGCTAATGGCGGAAATTTTTAAGCTGCAGGGCTTGTTGTGTTCTGTTGGTTTCGCTAGTATCAAGATACCACGATCGTTATGATCCACGATTTTTATCTTTGAAAGTTTGGTTTTCATCTGGCGTTAAATCGCGTTAATCTTTTCCCGCTAATTTCTGACCTCAGAGTTAGGGGCTGTTCATATGGAGGCGAGCTGGGCCGGTTGACTGGGCTGCCTCCCTCATTCGAGATCTCGCCATGCTTTAGAAAACCTTATAAAAAATGCATGTGTTCATATGAAAAGCGAGCCAGCTCGGCAAGGCGGGATGAAATTTTTCCATATGAACACACCAGCCGGCTAACCGGGATGACTCGGACGAGGTTGGTCTACACACTTACTACACGCAAACGAAAAATTCTTTCATGCCTTTCAAAAGATTTATAGCTACACTTCATCAGGCTGGAACACAAAATAAAGTTATACTAGAGATGAAACACCTCAAAATTCAGATTAAATGTCTACTTCTATATGATTTCCTCGTATTTTAAACAATTACATCTGATTTTCAAACATAGCTGGACTATTATATTAATGAGACCTTTCATTATAGGCGAACTGAACAGATATGGTAAGTTTTATGGACATTCTTACAAAGATCACTTTAGAGATTAATTCAAGTAAAAACTTTAGCTGAAACATGAGCCAAGTGAGCAGATTTTGGTGCGATTTTTTTTTCGCCATTTTTCGTGTGTGTTTTTTGTTGTTCATTAGTCATAATATAGTTACGTTTTTCCAATAATACAATTTCTGAAATGCAAATACTAAAAAACTACACCAAACACTAAAATTTGCTAAAACAATAGGCCTCTATGTAACTACAAAGGCAATTGAAATCTGGAATATATATAAAAAAACAAATAGCTAAAGCCTTTAAATTTTGGAAGAAAATATCCTCTGCTTAGAGGGGACAAGGAAAGTCAAGGCATAACATGCTGTTAATAAACTAAGATCCATTTACGGGCAACCCCAGCAATCAGAAAACGTGAAGAGAAGCTTCTGTATTTTCGCATGACTCAGCTTCCTGGACAATGACCAAAGTACTCGAGAAAATGTTGAATCAAACAAATACAAAAAATCGAGGTGCCAAAAAAAGTAGATAACAACCCCCATTAAGGAAGGCCGGAAATGTAACATAAGAGACAGATACGATTTGCTAGACACTGTGTCGTAGAAACAGCCTTCAGTAAAGACACCCAAAAGCAATCAAGGCTAAACTGTCTTGAGAGGGAGTTATTCCACTATACTTGCTTAGGTAAAGCATAAATATTGAACGCATTATTTTTTTTTCTTGGGTCCAAATTTATTTTAAGTGATCCAATTCTTTCCAAGATTAAATATTGACGACTCAATTTATAATACAAAAACCAAGTCTACTCTTAAATCAGGGTTAAGATTAAAGCTTTATTGGGGGAAGGAATAACTGATAAGTACCTAACTATCAAAGATTAGTGTGATTTTGTAAACGGCTGATCTGTCTGCAACTGATTTTGTAAATAAAAGACATTTGGTATGAACATTTCTAAATACGGATTTCTTTATGTTTTTTATATTACAAATAAATATATTAAATAGAGATGAATAAGTTACCATTATATGATAATATGTAAGTTTTTATAACGTTACAAATTTATGCCCGCCCGTAGATGTGATCTCTAACGACATGAAAAGGACATTTTATTTGGTTTCTTTTCACGTGTATCTCAAAGTGTTGAGTGAGTAATGTGGCCAGCAAAGCCTTCATTCCATGTTATTCCTCCCTAAAGGCATTGGTTTCAAGGACTTTTCATTTGCTTTCCTTTTCCTCGTGCATTTTAAAGTGTCAAAGTGAGCAAACAGTCAGCAAATATTCACATACCACCACAAGTAGCACAACATAATGTTTTTACATTTGCATCGTGTTGACAATACAATCTGTAGGACGTGCATGCGCTCCAAGCATCTTTGCAAACTAAAAATACAGAATTTAAAATCTTTGAATTTATTTGCTGTATGCAAAACTAATTCAAAATATCGGGCGCAAAACAACGTCTTTTAAATTACGAGGCTACGAAACACATAAAAGGCTGAAAGAACAACATATCAGAAGTTGTTTATCTTGTATATACCAATCGGCTACCGTATATTTAGATATATTTGACTTGCACGTTGTAGGTTTTAGAACGAAGATATATTCTGTTTCCAAATGTGTTATCTATATTATCTGTGTGAATCTAAGTAATCTTCATACGCAACAATGGTTAAGTTCAAATTTAAAATAGACCCACCTTTAGGAGTACGTATTTCTTTGCTTGTAGACAGCGTTGAAAACAATGTCTTCGTTGTTACTTTTGACGTCGTTGTTTTTGATGTTGTTGTCGTTGTCATCGTTGGTGTTGACGTCTTCATACTGGATGTTTTTTTCGTCGTTGATGTTGTCGGTTTTGGAATAACAACACGCCCATCAGTTGTTGGAAATGGGCCGTTACAATACAACGCGTTTAATTTCATGATATCAAGTTGACTCATCTTTGAATTGTATGATAATACAGATTGCCTGTTTTTTGACTCGATAGTTTTGACTTGATTATTCACAGCGAAGGCATATCTAAAATATTTATGAAAACTAGTCGTTAACCAGATGAAGAATTCACGGGTCCGCGGCCCTAAGATTTTTTTCCTTGTAAGTCGTACATATTTCTTGCTCGATATTTCATTTTTGTCTGTCAACGCACTATCGTCCCCAGCTAATTTTAAATTATCCTTTATGATAGAAGTGAAAAAGCATAAGAATATGTTAGAATTATCACTTACGGATTATAATGCAAAATAGATTTGATGTCGTAAGGTACTCTTGTATCAGCGCCATCTTGAATGTGAAAGTTTGTAATTTTTCCTAAACAAAAGAAAAATTGCCATTGCGCTTGATCAACTAACTTATCAGTACACAGCTGAAGGATCAGCAATTAAAGGGTACGAATGAGTATGTTAGTATGTGTTTTAAGTACTTCATTAGTAAGTTAGTTACCAGGTAAAATATTACTCAAATGCACAGTGACGTAATTGTCTCGATCACTTCTCACGTGCTCATGTTGAAATCCAAGAACGTGCAGTATTTCATGTATCGTTCCAGGTATTTGACATCCTGATGCTACTTGTATTCTATGCATCACGTTGCCTTGATAACCAATATTAGCTGAGCACCTGCGTGAAAAGTTTAAAAAACTTAATGTTGCATTTGTTTGATCTTATGTTTCTTTAAAAAGTTTAAAAGTTAAATAAACTATTCCTGCAGTTTGCAGTGCTAACTTGATACAAAACGTATTGTGATAATACAGTAATAACCGATTACCCCGAGCTATACCGCAAAATATCGCCCGAGGTCAAGATCGGTGCAATGACTGAGGAATGACAGAAGAATGTGAAAATTTAAATATGCTACTATAATTTAATTACAGCGAACATTAAAGTAAATGTTTCAATTAGCTATCCAAAAATAGTATGGGCTTTGACGATTTTTATATTGTTTGAGTAACCAAAAAGCCGAAGAAACGGGAGGCTGAAAAAGAGGGGTACGCATTTGTTATAAATTCGTCGTCTTGTATTTACTTTTTTTTGACAAAACTGGATATTAGATCATCGTTTTTTTTTATCGACAATGTAGCTAGTTAACGAGCTATGTTTAAAGACGCGTCCAGACAGAATGGTTCTAAATCTGGTTATTGTAACATAAACTTGATACGGAACGTATTGTAATTTGTTAATTTGCTTGGTGCGCTCTACAGTATTTTAATTAATAAACAAAATTTGTGAGGGTTAGAGTCTTATCCTAATAGAAGAAAACAACAAGCGAATAAATTACGTGATTCTTACCCTGTTGACATATAAAATCTGATGCGACTTCCCTGTTGTAAAAAGACGTGGAGGTTTCTGTATTCTTTAAATGTAAGACACGACACAGCGGAAATCTTTTTAAATGCTTCCCGAATTTTCGTGGGAATAGCTAAGAAGAGAAATGACATTAGGATTATAAACTCAAGTATTGGAAGTTTAAGTACAATAAATTTACATCCGACTAAAGGAAATTTCTTGTCTTCTAATATTAGGTCTAAAATTGGTGAAACAGTCTCGTTCTTTCTTCGATATGTCTTGAAGCTATTCCAGTTTCTTTACAAATTGAAGTAAAATCAACCTAGTCCGCAGGGTCCCTTTTCGCTTTTATTTATATTGCAGTACCCAATATAAAAACAATAAAGAGCCTGGGGACGAGGTTGAAGTGAAATTTTTTTTACTCACCAACATCAGTGTTGATATAGTATGGTATTGTAGTTTTTTCCCATTTCCTTGCTTTGATGTAAAACGGTCTTCTTGCATTGTTTCGTGAAGCTTGTTGAAGATCTATGATAGTAAAACCAAAAATGGCCACGTACGTACAAGCGACAGGTTTATTTTACTTTATTTTTATTAACAAAAGAGGCAACCTCTATCCTCAGGTAAGTTGCCTCTTTTTGCCAGTGAAAGACAAAAAGTCCTGAAGGTATAAGTTGCAAAAGAGTATATACGGTCAATTTGAGGGCTCTCTTTCTCATACTGATTGTCGATCTGATTTTGATCCAATTATTTTTTTATTCAAATTTTTTTTTACCTTGTGGCATCACACTGTCATTCCTGTTGCTGACAGTCCTTGATAAAGCTGGTATCACCATTACCAAGATTCCTAGTAACAAAAAAAAAACGAAATATAAAAATTATATAAATTCCGAAATTTACATTTAATTGTTTGTCTCGATTAATTTTTTTTTTATTTTAGATTAAAAACCATTTTACTGTGCGATATAGATTTCAATTTGATTGGTATCGAATTATTTTCTGTTCCATTTATGAGGATAGATAAACTGTGTCTCTAATTAGGATAAACATAACACTAAGAAGATTCTAAAAAATGTATACATAAAAAGATCCGTTTTCTTACTTACCCAAAACGCTTAGCAATACACGTCGAATCATAATTTAATCTTACAGACAAAAGTATATAAGAATGTACCGTGTTTGTTCTCGGATAAAGTTTTTCAGACTAATTAAGCAGATTTTATACCTTCTAGCATATATGACGTCACTTTGGGAAGTCGTTAAAATGTCCGATATGTTTAATTATCAGAACGTCGTTTGAGTTTTTTTGACTAGCTATTTGGACGGTTGTTTTTTAGTTTCGTTTTATTAGAAAAACAGACTCGAAAAATAATAAAAATATGCTACGAAGTTTTACCAGCAAAGAGAATTTGACATTGAATTTTAGAGATTCTTGCAAAGCAGCTGTAAATTCATTTGTGACGTGGAAGGAAAAAAATCTCCCCGCATTCAAAAACGTCTGGTGATTAGTTAGATAATTAGTTGCACACGCTTTTGATTAAACAATCACGCTGATTACCCCACAACATTACTCCTTCCTTTTAATTTAATTGTCTCTCTTTAAATCATTTTCCATTCCCTATTACGATGCAGCTCTGGCACGTAGATGATAGGCAGACAGTAAAAACAATGTTACTTTCTTTAGGTAATTATTGTAAGTGTTTCCTGGTGCTATCAATTCTTACTCACACTTCCACCTCCTGGTAATTCGTTTTCCCTCCACATCCGCCAATATTTAAGTTTTAATTTACTGCTGAAACTTTAGGAAATTGATGAATATATTGCATAGACTTATCGCTTGAAGCACTTGAGTCACCAGTCACCTTCGTCCCCGGGGATCTTTACCTTTTTGATATGAGAGACTAATAAAATTAACTTCTTTACACAATCAATTACTGAAATAATAAGATCTAGGTTTGCTTGTATTTATGATATCGATGACAAAAATAATCCCTAAACTGCTAGCGATGATTTGACGATCACGCACAACGACCGCTGAACTAGTTGTTTGAGACACTAAGAATGTCAGAAAACTTTCGCAACACTTTGACGTAGTAAGATGCAAGAAGATCAAATCACTTTTTACGCGATTTATATGAGCAATCGGTAGAAGTTAATGTGTTTTTTTCTTCTTCTTTTTATTTTGTGTCGATTAATTTCTAGCGAATTTGGTTCATTCAGAATTTTTGGTAATGATTTATTTTGACGCAAGCTCGAACCCAGCCAGAAAGTGCAGCGCCGTTGAGAAGCAAATAGTCCTGGGGACGAGGTTGATTTTGACGCTTTATTAAGCGGGAACTTGGAAGAGAGGTTATTTTGTATAGATAGATATTTTTCGTAATCAAAGGTATATACAGTAGTAAAGTGTTACAGTGCTAAATTCAATAAATTTAATTATTACAAGATTAAAAATATGTAATAACTCTGCCTAATTAAACACTTTTATAAACCAGGAAACTCACAGAAGACAAATAACTAGTCTTATCATTGAGAACCTGTTGAAATAACATATATAATATAAAAATATGCACGAAATAGAGAATTAAAATAACCTACGTAAAAATGCTAAATATTACATAACAAATGCCTGCAAAGATAGATAAAGATCTAAAAGTACAAGTCTTCATTGTTCAATCTGTGTAATATTAATGTTTTTACTATGTTTTGAAAACATTTAAAGGATCGAAGTAAAACCGTCATAAATTTTTTTCTCACCTGAGAGAGGTACTACGTGACCACCTTCATCCCCAGGGCTTTTTTCCTTCTTCGCCTTTTCGATTCGTTATCTCCTAAATCCCTGGGGACGAGGGTGACCACGTGACATTTACGGAAAATAGATTTCTGATTGTAATAAGCTTGTTTTATGGATTGTTACAAGCGTAAATTTTAATGACAACTATCAGAGATAGGGGAATCTTTCAATATTGCCATGAGGTATTGAAAAATATTAGTAACAATCGGAAAAGTTTGTCTTTATAATAACACGTGTGGGCGCGCGCAAGCTCATTTCTTATTATTCCACTATCCTGGGTCGTCGCGTGCCGGGTCAAAATTTATCTTATTTGCTCTCTTATAAACATTCCATGTCATAATGGGGTACTAGCTGTGAAGTGGAGAAACAGACAAACCAAATAATAATTTAGCCTCTGATCGTAAGTATTCAAATGAGAGATTCGGCTTCCGTAAATTACCTCTTTCGATTTCGTAAACAAATGTGAACAGACGCGAAGTGCCAAGTGCTCGAGTAGACACGTTCAGGTATCTTTTGTATTAATACATAGCAAGTGATATAAACTAAATGAGTTTATAGTGCTGGTGTTAGGTTAGGATAATTCCTCTAGTGTTAATTCCTTTTACTAATTATTCGGTTTAAGAATAATGCAACAAGAAAGCGACGATCCCATGCTCCCACAGCACAGCAAAAATGGCGACCATGACTTCACCTTACAGGACCCCGAACACCCTGTTCCTATCACCGTGGACTGCACAGGTGTAGACCAAGTCGTATCCATCGTAGACCAAGTCGTATCCATCGTATCCGAGCGACAAAAGGCTGAACTAAGTCGGATACACGACACACTAGCCAGCATGAACACCTTTATGGCAAGACTTAGCCACCTGACAGACCCTATTATCCCAGAGGGGACCCGGTCTAGTCTTAATCCTAGCCCCAATGTTCCAGATGGAACTCTGGCTAGCAAATCCAGTACCCAACAGGAGGAAGAAAGAATATCTATCACTGGTTCAAACCTCTGGTTTAGATCCACGCGCTCAGAATCGCCTTCTTCCAAAGATGAAGCACCAGAGCATTCTAAAAAGGGTACCAAAGAGCCAGCCCAAGAGTACTGGCAACAGTCCACTGATGACTATGAAGAGGACAGCAAGGCCTCGGGACTAGAATCACGTCATCAGTGGCATGTGCCGCCAAAGTGTTTTGGCAAAAAAGCCTCAAGTGCGATGTTCTCAAGTGGAAGTTAGAAACGGCAGCAATTCCATCGAACTGCAACTTTCTACTCCCAAAGAGAACAAACACCGAAATTTGGAAAACACTTTCCAATTTTCACAGGTCCACTGACGTTAAGATGCAGGACATCCAAAACATGCACTCAGCGTCGGTTGCTATGCTTCTGAAAGCTTCATCTACGTTGGTGGAGAAATCTGGTGATGCCAACGCAGACACAAAGGGTCCGTTAAACGACCTTAAGGACGCCATGAACCTCGCTGGTAAGACCTCCCAGCTGCTAAATCAGGTCAGGACGAGACTTAATTAAGCCTTCCTTACCAAAAGAGTACGTAGCCTTAGCTACGGAAGTAGAAGAGGATTCCGAATGGCTGTTTGGTTCCTCCGTTTGCGAAAGGCTTGAGAAGCTGAAAAAGGAGAACCAGCTCAAATCACTCCTGGAAAGAGGCCAAAAAAGAAGATTCGAGCCTTCATCAAACAAAGACCCTCTTATGCCCCAAAAGAGGGCGAACTACCACAATGGGCAATCCCAATCAAAGAAACCGTACCGCAGCCACAACAGCAACTTTTCCAAGCACACCAACAGGAAAAATTAATCCCTGAGGTAAGCGATACTGAGACCCTAAAAGCTTTTCTAAGGTCAAAAGTCAAATATTTTAAACCCGGTTCTCTCAGGTTTCATTTTGATCAGTGGAAAGACATAACTACTGATGGGGAGATCCTCCAGACAGTGTCTGGTTTGCAAATTCCAGTAAACGAGATGCCCCAAACCCCATATCTGACATACCCCCTAGATAGACAAAAGAAACTCTTCATTGACGAAGAAATACAAAGCCTTTTGGGGAAAGGTGTAATAAGGTTGAGCAGTCACGAACCAGGCGACTTTATCTCACCCATATTCGTCACCGAGAAATCAGACGGTGGGTTCAGGCTCATCCTAAATTTCAAAAAACTCAATGTACACATTGAGAAAAGAAATTTTAAGATGCAAACCTTAATGTCCATTCTCTGATTAATCCAAAAGGACATGTATCTGGCAAAACTTGATATCAAGGATGCATACTATAGCATACCAATACACAAAGAAAGCCAGAAGCTCCTAAAATTCGAACATGAGGGTAAGGTATACGTGTTCCTGGTACTCCCCTTCGGCTATACAGAAGGACCTCGAAAATTCACCAAGATAATGAAACCACCCTTATCTAAATTAAGGAAGGAACAGGTCACCATTGCTGACTACATTGATGACTTGATCACTATGAACGTCAGTAACCAACAGTGCTGCAATAACGTACACAAAACCGTTGTTTTGTTAGATTCACTGGGATTTATGGTCCACCCAGACAAATCCGAGTTTGAACCAAAACAAGTTTTGGAATTCCTTGGATTCGTCATCGATACAGTGAATATGACCGTCGCTCTCACCCCCAAAAAGAAGGCAGCCATAATCGATCTGTGTCAAGCAGTGACACAGAGAGAGAAGATAACAATAAGAACTCTAGCGCGATTAATTGGTAAGTTTACCAGCAGCCTTATTGGGGTACCACACAGTAGACTCTACTATAGATCTACCGAAAGACTAAAAATTGAGTCCTTAAAAAAGAGCACCGGAAACTTTGATGTGCAGATCACATTAACCCCTACTGCCATGGGTGACATATCTTGGTGGAAGAATAATTTATGGAGTAGCATAGCCCCAATAGTTCGAGGCAACCCTCAGGTCATTATATCCACGGATGCCTCAACAAGAGGTTGGGGAGCGTCAATGACACAAAGGGTGAGTTTTTATCTCTGGAGCAGGAACACCACATAAATGTCCTAGAACTAATGGCGGCATTCTTAGGACTACAGGCTCTTTGCAACCATACTGCAAACACTACCATATTGCTAAAGATGGATAACACTTCAGCAGTAGCCTGTGTAAACAAAATGGGTAGTGTAAAATCTATCCCAATGGATAAGATTACACATAGCATTTGGGAATGGGCAATAAGCAAAAATAATTGGATCGTCGCTACACATCTCCCTGGCATTCTTAACGTAGAAGCAGACAGAGAGTCGCAACAACAGGACACAAGAACAGAATGGATGTTAAACAAATCAACATTTCGCTATGTACTGAACGAACTGGACTTCCGTCCAGAAACAGACCTCTTCGCGAGTAGAATAAACACGCAGTTACCTGCCTTCTTCTCATATTAACCTGATCCCAACTGCATCGGAGTAAACTTGTTTACTGAGGATTGGCACAATATCTCATTTTATGCCTTTCCACCCTTCGCCTGCCTTCGCCAGGTAATTCAACCATGGTTCACAGGGTATTCTGAACTAATCATTAAAGAAATTCTTGTTTTACCTAGAATGGACCTATTACTGCTTCCACAGCAACCAAGTGTCTTTCATCCACTGCACCCAAATCTAAGTCTTCGGATAGCAATTGTCTCAGGGAGGCAATAAACCTAAAACAGTCATGTTCTGACGATCTTAAACAACTGCTCACTGCATCGTGGTCAGAAAAAACCCAATCCAGCTATAATCTCTATTTAAGAAAATGGCTGAAGTTTTGTAAAAGTGAAAAAATCCCAGAACCTTATGGGGCTAGTCATAAACAAGGTATGGACTTCCTTGCTTTCCTTTTCCACGTAGAAAAGGCAAGTTATGGATACATCGCAAAGGATGCAGGAACAAGCTTTGGTAAGAACGAGGACGTTAGCAGACTAATCAAGGGAGTTTTCAAGCTACGTCCTTCCCTACCAAAACACACCGTGATATATGACCCTGATGTAATATTAAACTATATGACAACCTTGCCTGGTAACCAGCACCTGGAGTTAGAGTTACTAACGAAAAAACTAGCCACCTTGTTGTGCCTCCTGAGTGGCCAGAGAGCCCAGACAATAGGTGCCCTAAAGGTTAACTTTTGTCATCGATCTTCAGATAGGTACACTTTCTACATCTCTACAATCATGAAGACAACAAAACCAGGCAAACATCAGGAACCTCTGCAATTCGAGAAGTACCACCTCGATAACCGGATATGTATAGTCCACTGCCTAGATGAATACCGGAGGAGGACAGACCTTATACGAGAGAACCTTGAAAACCAACCAAGGGAACTACTTCTCTCCTATGCATATCCCCATAAACCTATCGGAATCACCACCATTGCAAAATATGTTAAAACTTTCTTAGGCTTGGCTGGCATCGATATTAAGACGTTCAGCACCCATTCTACAAGGAGTGCGTCTACCAGCAAGGCAGAGGACATAGGCGTACCTATGAAGACAATCGCAAAAGCGGCAGGCTGGAGAGGCACTAGCACATTTGCAAAACATTACAAATTGCCCATAAGCAAGAACTTTGGGAACGAACTTCTTAAATGTTTACTTGCGTTAGATTTTGTATATATATATGTAATAGACAGGTACCGTTATGGTACATTGTGGCATTGCCAGGAGTTATAACAGACAAACCATAAATATGTAGTTCTGTTTAATCATATACTGGTCCTTGCCCAGTTTTTACTAAACTGTTTGTTGAATCCAAAGTAGGTGGCTTCGAAATCTCATTTGAATACTTACGATCAGAGGCTAAATTATTATTTACAAAATTAGACAAATGAAACGAAGTTTAATTAAAATAATAATCTAAGTATTCAAGTGCCCACCACCACTCCCCTAACACCTTTAGCACTATTATTCACTATTTTGGCCTTCACAATGGGTCTTTGAAGCAGGAAATTTACGGAAGCAGTCTCTCACTTGAATACTTAGATCAGAGCTAAATTATTATTTTAATTAAACTTCATTTCATTTGTCTAATTTTGTAAATTAAACTGCACTACACCACTGACCACTGACAGGCCTTTTCATGAGAGGCGTGCAATAGCACGCGCACACGCCCACACACACCTGAAATGATTCAGGCGTGCTGTCGATAGCATGCTTAAAATATTATATTCTATGAGAAATTGACCAGAGTAGCACGCCTAAAGCACACGCAAATGCATTTTGGGAGTGTTATTCATCACACACCCACTCAAAATCTCCTGAAAAGGCCTGCACTGAGGTGTTTTGGTCCGCCTGGGTAAAATTGTGCTCAGCTATAATAGCGATAATCTTTTGTTTATGTATTATGTGATATTCTTTATTTTTATTTTCTGGAGTCTTCAACTTCTGCAGAATCTTTTTAGCTACAATTACCTAAACAATCATGGCTATGATGGTGATGAATCAGAAGGGTCAGGTATGATAATACTAGCGCATTCTTTTCTTCATAGACCTACCTAAACTCGCCTAAAGCCTGAACATGTAGGATCTAGACTATACTATATGTAAACAAAAATATGCACCATATCATCAATCCAAGTCAAATAGTCATTTTTAGGCTACCATCAAAAATATGTATGTTCGCGTCCTGAAGACCTTGCAAAAATGAGTCGGTCAGATGTATTTTTTCTCTGGATTTTCAGACCGGAGCAAGTAAATTCGTTCCCAGGGCAAAAAAACTGTTGTTACTAAAACCAAAACTATATACTATAAAAAACCGTGCCATAAAACTAATACATCGATGACTGTCATAAAAGTCAGTTATTTTTTACGAATTTCTGGTAAATCGCAATCTAAAAATTCTGAGAATGTATCATGAATGAAATAGGATGCATTGCGTATGTTTCATTTCTTTCTTTGTGGAACTGTGATTAATATGTTCATCATTTATGTATATTGAATTTTTATTTATTTTATTATATGTTTTACTATACTGGTTCAGTATTTTTTCCATGCAAGGTTGAAGAATGTGGCTCAGGGACGACTTAAAATCAGAGGGTCAGGAAATAAAGCATGACAGGCGTGGTGATTATAGTTGTTGTTGGGAAATCCTCAGTGATGATGGTGTGAAGCATGTCAGAGGGTTTATTACGGGAAAGCGAAGACAATTATAAAAAAAATTTTTAATAATGAATTTTTCATGTAGTGGTAAATATACATGCGGGTGGCCGACAGTAAACTGCTTCGGCCTAATAAGTTTATGATTCATTTAAGAGTTCTTAAATGAATGCGGAGTGAACGCCGACGGAGCACGAATGACGCAAGTCTGCAAAACTGCACTTACAGGTGGAACAGACAATTTATCATGGATTTAATTGTAGATAATTTCTTCATTTGAAACCATAGCAGGTCCAAATTTAATGAATTATTTTCTTTATGCCGCAACTGATATGCAAACAATTTTAAAAACGAAACCACATGCGGTATAATTTTTTTTCTGTATAAATTTTATGTGCCTGACGTGTA
This sequence comes from Hydractinia symbiolongicarpus, assembly GCF_029227915.1. NCBI lineage: Eukaryota > Metazoa > Cnidaria > Hydrozoa > Anthoathecata > Hydractiniidae > Hydractinia > Hydractinia symbiolongicarpus. The sequence goes on along the minus strand of NC_079882.1, from coordinate 7,433,242 downwards.
CCTTTTAAAAAGAGATTTTATTTATAAGTCTTATTTAAACCACGCAGATAACGATTTTTTTAATTTGAAAACGAAGCATATCTTTTCCTATTTGCTTGTGATGACCTGAAAAATAAACATTAAATACTATTTTGGACATGTAGAAAAGGAAGTTAAGATTGATCATCGTGTTTGGGGTTCACAATTAAAAACGTCCCCCACTTTTCAACTGCAAAATAAATGCGCAACAAAGATTAATGTCTGTATCGCACACGTTTTATAAAATAGCGAATGAACTGTTGCACGATGGGTGGACAATAATCACACCAAATATCTTTCAGTTACCTCAAAATGTTAATATTTACACGAGCAATAGAATGCTCGCGTAACGAGCATTTACGCAAGCGCGAGCAATTGCTCGCGACTCATGGCAAGGCCTGTATTCACTTTCTTATTTGGTCATCAAAACAAAAAAGAAATTATGCTTACACATAATTATAGTTTGGTTTTAAAACCTTTAGAAATGACTTTCTTATTATGAAAAAATACAATGTAACGTCCTTTAACTATCTTTCTTCACATGTTATATACTGCACTAGCAACTTTGTAACGAGACTTATCGAAAACCATTTCCTGGCCAAAAACTGCCCATCAATATTTTTTTCTGTGTTTCAGTTAAAATAAACAGAAACTGGTTACAAAGCATTCAATTGCACAGATAGAATTTGACGCGTCACTAGAGAAATCGATTACTTAGATCAAATTGTGTATTGTATTTCAAAGGCTGGTTTATACATGTGCAATATTTTCCATGTTATGTATTGCTTGATAAATTCCGTTTTGTTAATTGCAAAAATTTATCCCAGGGTTTTCGCAAAAAAGAACAAGGAGGCTCGCTGAGTTAGTTTAGAGACAATTTATAAAAGAAAAGATAAAAATGTTGGTAGATTTTCCTTTGCTTGTTTCATCATTTTTTTAGAAATTTGGGCCCTCGAATCAAAAACCAACCCATTTCCAAGTTTTTTTTCCTCAAAAACTGGAAATGCTATACAAATTTAATTAGAAATATAATTGTGATGTTGTGACATAACATCAAAACAACTAATTTGTCCAGCGGACAGCGGACACATCTTAAGTATCAGTCTTTAAATTGAAATGTCTTTGGTAATTTGGTAATGGTAATTTAGACTATGTGCTTGTTGTAAAGTGTTGTATTTCTCCCATAGACACAGTATTAGTACAAGTGATGTTGCGACTACTTAAGGAGACATCTTTTAAAATTCGAACTCAGAATTGTGTGATGTCAACCAGTGCACTACGACATATAAATTATGGAAACAATTCACAACAGCCGAAAGCTGTTATTTTTGATATGGGAGGTGTTATGATTCCATCACCAGTCCCCCTAATCCAAAAATTTGCTATAAAACATAAACTTTCACCAGCTCAAATGGATGACTTGCTTTTCAAAGGTGGTGATAAAAGTCTATGGGGTCGACTGGAGTGTGGAGAGTTTACTGCTGAAGAATTTCCATCATATTTATCCGAACGTTCCATGAAGTTGTTCAGTAAAAGTTTGCCTGATGAAATAATCACACCAATGATCAATGTAACTGAGTTTAGCAAGCCCCGTCCTGAAATGGTATCGGCAGTTAAAGAACTTCGTGCAGTTGGAATTAAAACAGCATTGTTAACAAACAACATACTGATAAAGGATAACGAATCTTGTCTTGTATTAGATAGGGAATTATTTGATACAGTAAGTCTATTTGATAGATTTTTTTATTGTATGTTTATGTGTAACTGCTACTGTAGCCTAATTTTTTATTATACTAATTTTATACAGGTAGTAGAGTCTTGTGTTGAAAAATTAAGAAAACCTAACCCTGCTATCTATCAGCTAGCCTTAGACAGGCTTCAAGTAGCACCTAGTGAAGCTGTGTATCTTGATGACATTGGTGTCAATCTCAAAGCAGCAAAAGTTCTTGGAATGGAAACTATCAAAGTGTGTAACTACTAGCTTTATATGTGTCTGTTTGAAGTAGTAGACTTCGTGAAAAAAAACAAAAATGTTTATGTAACAGTGGTAACTTCTAGGGTTTAACATTTGAAAGTAGGACAAAATGTACTATGTCAGTATATATGGTGAATCCAAAAAAATTGGTATATACAAAGTTTAAAAAAAATCAGATTTTATTTGTCACTAGGTAGTGTAACTTGATTGAGCAGATGCATAAAATCCTGCTTTTTAAAGAAAGTATATATTTTCATAAAAACTCATTTAACACTGGGGTTCAGTTACAAAAGTGTAGAAAAGTTCAAGACTCAACACAGTAAAAATCTACAGGGAAATGTGTCTTCTTTGAAGAATAAGAAAAGCCATATCATTTTTGAAAGACTGGGGTGGTCACGAGATGTTGTTTATTATATTTTAAAATTAGCTGTAATGTGTTGTTGAAAAAATGTTGGTTTGATTTGTCTGATTTAAAAAATTACGCGCAACATATTTGTTTTTTGTGACGATTGATTTCTATCTAACTTTACACAATATTTTAACACTTGTAAAAGCTTGTAAAAAATAGCTTCTAAATAGTCATAGTTTTATAATATAAATAAATAAATAATAATAACAAGTTCATTCAATATAAGATATACACAAAGAAATAATACAAAATGTTGCTCAATTTTATTTATCTTGAATTATCGTTTATTATTTTTATTTTTGACAGGTAAATGAGACACATGCTGCCTTAAAGGAACTTGAGAATATTTTTCACATTAATCTTGGAACAATAGTTCCAAGAACTATTGACATAGCAGAGAGGCATAAACTACCAGTTGATTCTCTCAAGGCGTACTTGGTACAGTAACTTCTATTTCTGCTTTAGAATATAAAAATGTTACATCTTATGCTTCGCTTTATCATTATTAACACTACCACCACTACTGCTACCACCACAACCACTGCTATTATCCTTGTCATTGTCATCTGTTTGTTTTTCTACTTTAAACAAACTTGTTATAGCAGCTCAGAAATATTTCATACATTAGGGAAAAAATTTTGGTGACATCAAAATTACAGTGAAATTTTGTGTTTTTTTCCTTATGTGTCTTTTGAAATTTCTCAAAAGACCTTAAGTCTTTTGAGAAATTTTTCGTATAAATAATGTTTTGCTGATTCAAGGGTTTCATATACCTCCCAGGAGTAAATAAAAAATAAATATAAAATAAATATCTTTCCATGAAAGTTTCTTGTCTTAAGGTAAATATGTTTGATAAATTTTTCAACCAATCAATAAATATTGCTAATATTAAAATGTGTGAAAACTTTCTTATATCGCGTGACATTTTCTTTACTTCACAATTAAATTCCAATTCTACTCTTCTGATTTTTTTTGCGCTGCCTGGTAAATTTTTTTAGGTCAATGTCCTTAAACTTCCTGATGATGGTCTACCCATGGTTTTAAGAAAATTTAAAGATGGCCAATCAAATCCAACATATTATCTGAAGTTTGGTGGTAGAGAAATGGTTTTACGCAAAAAGCCTGTAAGAGATCAATGTTCTTCTTACACATAATAACTTTGCAATTTTATTTTGAATTTTTTAAATTTTTTTTTAGCCTGGCAAGCTTCTTCCATCTGCACATGCTGTTGAAAGGGAATACAGGTATTTCTCATGTTTCGTAGGTACACAAAACAAATCACAAATATAAGACATGTGAGAAAACGTCTGTACCCACAAAATACAAGTATAAACTAATATTTAGTGATTTTTTATGGTTCTTAAGCAACATTATACTCCAAAAAAATTTTCAAATGAGGTATTGCAAAATATGGCCTGCAAAAGAGAATTTTGGGGTGTGTCATATACTCGGGCCAAAAGAAGATCATCATTTTAAAATATTATTTACCACATTTTAAAAACTTTTGCTTCCTTTATTATGTTAATGTACTATGGAGCTATGCAACTGCACAATTTTTTAGTTAATTCATTAATTTCTAGAGTTATGAAAGCACTTGGAGAGAATGGAGTGCCAGTACCTAATCTGGTATGCTTATGTGAAGATAGTACGTAAGTTACAAGAAACATGATTATTCAGTCAAAACATAAAAATAAAAAATTATATGTTTGTATTTATATACTAGTCATTTATCAAAGGAAAATCCATGGGAATTTGCCCGTTGTAACAAATTCTATAAAGATATATCACATTTTAATTGTAGGTTAAAGACTTTTGTGCTTTAGCATGACCTGGTTTTTGCAGGCAGACAAAATATTTTAGAGATACAAAAAGTTCTTGTTGTTACATTAATTAAAAAGAATATACTTTTTTAGTGTTGTTGGTACACCTTTTTACATAATGGATTATATTCGTGGACGAATATTCAACTCAGTTTCCCTACCAAATATGTCAAAAAATGAGAGACAACAGATATACAACTCTATGAATGAAGTTTTACAAAAAATTCATTCAGTTGATATAAAAAAAGCTGGGTTAGGTGACTATGGGAAATCAGGTAAGCAATATTATGTCTAATATCTTTTAAAAATTATTACTAATTGTTTAGAACATTTTATTAAAAATATTTTACTCCTAGGTAACTACATTTTACGTCAAACTGAGCGTTGGACAAAACAATATTTATCATCCAAAATGCATGAACAGCCTGCAATGAATCGTTTAATGGATTGGCTTACAAAATATGCACCAACTAATCAGAAAAGTACTGTTGTGCATGGTGACTTTCGGTAAAGAGCTCCATATATATGTTATGTCCCTTTTCAGCCATTAATTATTTTACTACCAAAATGTCTTCATGGGCTGTATAAATTTAAAACGATAAAATTTTAGGTATTTTCTGTTGTACCAAAAAATGTTTAATTTTACTCTAATTTTGATTTAATAAAGCTAAAACTTTATTTCATCATAGATGCGTAGGTTTTTTTGGAGGAATTGCTGTTGTTGATTTTTTCCAAACTGTGCTTTCAAAAAATAATATTTCCCTACCTTTCTCTAAATCTTTTCTTGTTTTAGAATTGACAATTGCATCTTTGATGAAAACTCTTCAAAAGTGGTGGCAGTTCTGGATTGGGAATTATCAACTTTGGGTGACCCATTATCAGATCTGGCTTATAACTGTTTGTTTCATTACATGCCTCAAATGTCCCCTGTCTTTGCAGGTAAGTTATCTTTATAAAATCATGGTGTGAATATATCTTATATTTGCAGATAACAGCCAACCTTTTTTATAAAGAAATCTAAAAAAACCCAAACATAAGTATCCAGTTTGTTATTTTCAGGTCTTCTTGGATTAAGCTTAAAAGAATTAGGAATCCCCACAGATGTTGAATACATGAAGAAATATTGTAAAGACATGAATATTGACGATGTGAAAGATTGGAATGTGTACATGGCATTTTCGTTTTTCAGACTTGCTGCAATTGGACAAGGTGTTTATAAGAGAGCTTTAGAAGGTACTAATGCATATTCTAAAACCTGTTACACACCATGTATGACTGTATATGATTATGACATACAACCATATATGGTACTACCATATTACCATATATGGCTAAACCATACAACTATACATATAGCCAGATATACATAGCTTGTAGCCAGTGGTGATAATGAAAATAGATATTTGTATACTGTACTTAACACAAACAACAAAAATAATGGTTTACTAATACCAAGATAAATTAGTGTTTTCTAGTATTGCAAAAGTTGAAATATACACTTGCGCTTAATAGTTATGAGATCAAAGTTAAAAATTTGCCAACATATTTAAATACAAGTACTACATCAATAGTCGCAATTGATGTTGACTGGTGAGAATTGAAAGGTTTGTATTAAGTCAAGTATCTAAAGCATAACCTTTTTCAAGGAACAAGTTTTTTTCTGACATCATGAATATGATTTAGACATACTGTAATGCCTCCATTAAACATTTATTCTAGGGAGGGGCGCTTATTCAATGACTTCACTTCTAGGGTGGGGGTTATAGAAGGGACGCTTATATGAAAGGGGTGCTTAGTTGAGGCACTTCAAGTGTTTAGAAGCCATATGTACATCGGTGTGTATCATGCATTGTTTATTATCTTAGCACACAATTGTTTATTTTGTGTACTCTAAGCACCCAAGTTGTTGTTCTTTAACATAAGACATGGTTTTATTTGCAATTCAATAAATACGCCCACTGTATCAAGAACTTTTACTATTCAAAATATAAAGCAATTCGTAGTAAAACGTGAACTAACAAATGTGACAAACATTCCTATTTCAATCTTCCTATGTTAAACATTTTTGTTTTTATTTCACTCTTTTTTTATTTTACTTTTTTTGACAATTCCTTTTCTCAACTTTATCTCCATTGCGCATTAACTCAGATAATTTCATAATTACCCAAATAGCAAAATGTACTTATTCATTACCGTTGTAGGAAAGGCTAGCTCAGATCAAGGCGAACATATGGGCAAACTTGTGGATGTTCTAGCTAATGTTGGTTGCTCCTTTATTGACAAAGAAGAGGCCAAAAAAACTCATCTTGAACGATTCAAAGCTGATGGTAAGAATTAAGATCTTGCATATTGATGGTTGTGATAATTTGAAAGAGCATACTGGTTCTAATTTCTCCAAAACCTCTTTTATCTCGCAAGATTGTGTGAATCTAATCTTTGATGTGTCTGGATTGCGACCAAAAGTTCAACATTTGTACTCGCAAGTAAACAAATTTATGAAAGATGAAATATATCCAATTGAGAAGGAAATGTTTGTTGAAAGATCACCTGAACAAAAATGGACAGTTCATCCAAAATTAGAAGAGCTTAAGGTGTGCCCCCCTTGAATTGCTAACATTTTGTGCACTTTTGTAATAATATTTGTTTGCAGAAAAAAAAGTTATACTGTAAGTACATATCTTTCCAAACCCTTCACTAGTTGGGAGTGTTTCAAATGTATTTATTTTTATTCATAATTTTCTCTGTTATTATAATAGGGACAAAGTTTCTCTACAGCTACTCTGTTTTAAAATATTAAAAACATAAATTTTTGGCTAATGCTTAACGTTGCTTGAGTTTCTGTATTTTATAGGCTAAAATTGTTGCTTAGTTGTAACTTGTTGACTATATACTTAAGGAGACCAAATTCACGTGTTTGCTTGCTCAGTCAATATTAAACTTTTAAACACAATTGTCGTTATATGAAGCATGATATTTAGCACGAGGAAGGTCTCGGAAACTAATTGCTACCCTTATAATTCCATTTTGCTTCTCCTTTTTTTGTATTTACTTTCTTCATACTGGCTGTTGGTTTAAAGATTTCACTCTGATGTTGCTCATAAAATGTTGTTTATAAGAAATCATGTATGGCCAGAAATATATTACTTTTTGCGTTATTTTTAATAGACCTACTTGCGACCACATTGACTTACACATTTCTTTGTCTTTTATATGACAGGAGAAGGCGAAATCACAATCACTTTGGAATTTATTTGTGCCATTGGAAACTGACCCGAATCAAATATACGGGGCAGGCTTAACAAACCTTGAGTATGCTTTTATATGTGAACAGATGGGAAAAGTTCTTTTTGCACCAGAGGTATGCGTTCAGTAGATCTTATAAAGCAACCATATCAAGACAATAATGAAAAATGCTCCAAAACAACGAAGGGGAATTTTTTTACATCTAAAATATTATATTTAGATCTTTAATTGTTCTGCTCCTGACACTGGTAATATGGAAGTTTTAATAAAATATGGTACGGAAGTTCAAAAGGTAATTGACAGGTGCCACGCCTCTTTTTGTTTCCACTTTAATTTGACCCTGTCGTTGGTTTGCTATAGAAGTTGCAATTGCAACTCCTAGAAATATAATAATCGTTTCTAACTGTTGTTTTTAGGAAGAATGGTTGAAACCTTTATTGGCTGGAGAAATTCGCTCATGTTTTGGGATGACGGAGCCACAGGTAGTAATTTAATCTGTTCTATGTACTTTCGCGCAATATCTTGTATATAAGTTAAAAGAAGTATTTCCAAGATCAAACCATTTTAAATTAGTAAGATTAAAGAAACAATATAAAAGTATGCTTAACTACCAAAAATCACACCGCTAGCTTGTCTGTTTACCAAGGTTGCTTCGTCAGATGCTACTAACATCCAATCATCAATCGTTCGAGATGGTGACGAGTATGTCATTAATGGAAGAAAATGGTGGACTTCAGGTGACGAGTTTAGCTTAGTTTAATCTTGAGTATTTTTTAAGTGACTTTTCACAAGTAAAATGATGTTTTTATTACTGGTTGGCGTTGAGAGCCCTCATATTAAAGAAATAATATGTACTTTTTTTTGTTGCTTTCCTAAGATCCTTCTTCACGAAAATTAAAAAGTCTGTCCATGCCAATCTTGTTGCACGAGAATTAAGTGAAGTACATGTATATTAGATTTTTTTATGTATTTAATGTGATTCTTCCATGTCTAGGTGCGATGGATCCTCGCTGTAAACTCTGTATATTTATGGGTAAGACTGACCCCTCTGCATCGAAACACAAACAGCAGGTTCGTGTGAAATTTCAAATAGTTTATGAAAACATCTAAGGTTTAGTCTGAAATATGGATTTACATGTAGTTGTTGTGCCTTGGAGGTCGTACAGATATTGTCCTTGTGATTTTTTTACATAAGTTAAAAAATGACGTTATGTACCTTTGATATGGGATGATGCTTAAAATATAATATAAATTATATGAAAGAATATATTCACAGCAAGATGCAGCCTTTAGTAGCAGTGTTACTATTAAACGACTAGAAGTGATTGATTTTTTCCCCTATTCGGGTGCCTAGCCCTGCCTCTTATGTTGCCTTGTTTTGGACTATGTACTAATACCATGAATTGTTATTTTTTTAGAGTATGATATTAGTACCCATGGATGCACCAGGAGTTAAAATCATTCGACCACTCTCTGTGTTTGGATTTGAAGATCCACCAGGTAGGGAGGTGAAACATTAAATTGTTTCAAGGCTGATTGAAACAAAGAAATAAAACACATTTGCGTGTCAATTTCTTTATATTAGTTAACTTTTCAATCACCATGTTTCATTATTTATATTTTAGCTGGTCATGCAGAAGTTGAGTTTGTAAATGTACGTGTACCAGCATCCAATTTGCTACTGGGTGAAGGTCGTGGTTTTGAGATCGCACAGGTGTGTATATATTTATTTTCCTAAACTAAATCCAGATACAGTAGGGAATCAGTTTCTCCAGGAAGTAATTTTCAGAAATTTTGACCCCATTTTAAATGTGTTTAAAATGCATTTTCCCGACCATTTGTTGTCCCCGTCTAACGAAAAAATTTAGATTTACTTCATCGTTTGTCTTTTTAAGATGTTTAGTCCCTTACATTTTCTGCCGCTTTTTTATTAAGGATACATGAAACACCTATCACCCATGTTGAGAATACTGCCTATATTTCCAAAACTGCGAAAAAAAAAATGTATATTTTTTGAAAGCCAGATAAATTTCCTATCAAATAGTGATATTTTTGTCATGAAATAAGAAACTGGAAAGACATAAAAAATATGGAACACCTTTTTTTGAGTTGCTGACTCTCGAACCTTAAAGGTACAAATATTTAAAGCTTACAATATAAAAATCACACGCCGATTGAATACTAAAACGGTGTCTAGGTTTTGTTTTTTAAAGGGAATCCGAGGTATGAAATGAAGTTGAACTTATATTATGACCTGCAGAAAGTTGTTAAAAGTCTTTAAATTTTTTACAAAGCTGTTTTCGTTCGCAAGATATTTGTATTTAAAGAATTTCAGATTTAATTATGCTGCATAAATTATGATGTCATACTTTAAGTAATAGCAAATTTTTACATTTTCTGTCATGAGTAATTTTAGACCTGTTAATCTATTACTTAACAATATAGAATATAACATAGCTATTGTAAAGGGTATTTGATTTACCGACTGATAGCCTTGTGGTAGAGCGTTCGCTTCCAGTGCGGGAGGTCGTGGGTTCAAACTCCGGCCGAGTCATGCCAGAGACTATAAAAGTGTGAATCTATCCTTTCTGCTTAGCGTTCAGCATGAGAATAGGATTGATATCTTAGGTGGTTGTCTAGTTAAGCGATTGCTGTGCTTCCACGACTTTCGTAGCTCAAATGGGAGCTTTAAATGCGCTAGGACCACCTTCGCAGGACCCTCGTTGATAGCAGTACCAATAGGAACTGAAGAGGCTATCCTGGGTAAATAATAGTAATAATGATAATAATAATAATAATTAGCATAAATTTCCTAACCAAAATGGTACTCGTTGGCTCGTCCCAGGCCTCTTAAATTTTCTCCAATGACCTAATAACTCGGGATCTGCATCTTTGGAAGTTAAGACAAGTCATGCATCTTTTTTAATAGCCAATGAAAATTCAGAAAACGCTGCCATCTTTAATGTAAATTGAGCATATTGAGCGCAAACATTTGAGCGTTGGGAGCGGCGGCCATAGACGTTCCAATGGAAAGCTGTCTTTCAGTATTTTATTTCGGCTCTTTTCTGCTGCCTAAAAATTTGATAGCCTTATTTCCACTGCTTTTGGCGATGCAGCAAATCTTTTTTGTCGTTCGTGGTTTTGGCCATTCTCTTGGAGTTTTGTTGCTGCGGAGAAGAACTTTCTGATATGTCAAAATAGATATATTTGTTTCTGTGTTTTTTCCCGAAAACGAATTCCTCGAAACGTGCGGAAAATAAATTACCGCGAATTCTCAAAAAACCTTTTGCAATCATTTCTCTAATTTATCGCTTTCTTTAATTAACGCGAATGGACCGTGTTTGCTTCTAATTAATAATGTGGTCTGCTGAAAATAATTATGTCTTCAGTCGCGTTAAATAAGAGAAATATAAGTATTTGCGAAAATTAGTTCTTGCAAATAATTTTTCGCCTTCTATACCAATCCCTTCCTTGCCCCAACACTCCACGCAGACTTGTGATACTCTATGTATATTTTAGGGACGTTTGGGTCCAGGTCGAATTCATCACTGCATGAGATTGATTGGATATGCAGAAAGGGCATTAGAATTGATGATTGAACGGACAATGTCACGTGAGGCCTTCGGTAAACCATTAATTCGTCAAGGAACCATTCAATCGGACATTGCGGAATCAAGAATAGACATTGAGCAAGCAAGGTGTGTTCTGGATTCCTCCTTATATTCTGAATATTACTTTATTTTAAGCTTCATGGCTACAATATGCACAACACGCACCAATTTTTAACGACTCTATTATCGCGGACCGTGGGGTTGCTTGTGTTATTGAACAGATGGTGGAAATAGCCAAAGCGGCCATTTGCACTACGTTTAGCACTGTGGTATTCATCCTATAACTCTGGTTGCATAATAATATAGATTGCTGACGTTAAAAGCCGCTCACATGATGGATACAGTTGGAAATAAAGTTAGTGAACTTTTTATGGTTTCATGTTTTAAATTTCTCAACGGTAGCTTTCTGCAAAAACGTATTTTGTTGAAGCTAGTTTTTAGAAACCAAACTAAAGGATGATAAACGTGTTTTTGTTTTTTATAAGGAAAGTGTCTAGGTACTATCTAAATCACAAAAAACTGAAGTATATTTTGGTAGCAAAAAACGCTTCTTAAGATTCCCTTTAAAAGTAAAAAACTGCTCAGTTGAAAGGAAAAGGTATTTATTTCTTTTAAAAAAACTGAACATTCCTTGTATTTTTTTTTTAATATCATTGGTATGCAAAAAACAAAAGGTTATGATTATTTAGGCTGCAGCGAAAGAGATAGCAATGATTAAGGTGGTAGCACCAGTAATGGCACAACGTGTGATCGACAGAGCTATACAAGTAAGTGTGTAACTTCTTTTTCAATTAGAATGGTAAATTTGCGCCTCTTTTTACACCGCCCTAAGTAACGCCCGCCTTTATTAACGGCACTTTTCAATATGTTTACGGTCTCCTAGGCAAATGGCGTTTCTTTTTACACGGCCTAGATTTCATCCGTTAACAGGGTAGTATTGAAAATGTGCTAAAATAGATGCACTTTTCAATGTTTTTTCTGGAATTGATCTTAAGTTTAGAAACTTTAAAAAATGAATTCTTAGGTTACTAGATAATAACTGAAAAACACCAGAAAATGTTTTTTGGTATTTGCCATTCTTTGTTTGCTTGCTATGTTGGTCCATGTCCTTTGTGAGGTGTGAAAACGTTCAGGAATTGTTTTAAATTGTTCTGAATTTTTTTAAAAAATTTGTTGCCCACTACTTTATTGTAAAAGGATTTTCGCAGTTTTCGTTAATATTTTGACCATTTTTGCACATTTTTTAAAATTTTAAAGTGCGGAATTTTGCATCTCACGATGTCGTGCAACTCACATTTAGTTAAAAGTTTATCCTTCCTTTTTTACTCTACTTTATAGCTTCATTAACCAACATTCAACTATAAAACGCGAATATTTATCATGGAAAAATTTTTTAAGTTCGTTAATTTGTTATACCTCCGAAATATAAGCAACTGATTGTTAAAAAAATGTCAAAATTTAAAATAAAATTCCTTATAAAAAATGGGCATGCTGAAATCATAATGCTGTTTCAAATTGTGAGTAACTTGTTTGATCATGTTGCAATATCTCATTTTTTAGGCTTTTGGCGGAGCCGGCTTGTCAGGAGATACGCCTCTGGCGTATTTGTTTACATGGGCGCGAGTGCTACGTTTAGCTGATGGTCCTGATGAGGTGCACAGGAGAAGTATAGCGCGCATGGAAATAAAAGAACATGTGAAAAGTAATATGTAACCGTTGTATGGAATTATAAGTGTCGTGAATAAAAATGAAAGTATGGTGGAGTTCATTCTCCACCGTGCCTGTTAAAACATTCTACCTTCGACTTGTTATTTTAAGTATTGTTATATATTGTATATATTTATGTTGCGTTTGAATTTTATGCATTAATGTCTTTTTTTTACAAAAAAATTAAACAAAAATACTAATGTAATATATACAGGATTAAAGTATCTAATTTTCAATCCTACTTTTACAAGACAGAACGAACGTCTTTTTTGTTATAACTGCTCATTTCTAAATCGCCATTTTGCATTGAATTTATATTTATTTCATTTAGGTAGGTCGTTTAGTTTTATATATACCTGTCGAAACGCAGCTTTGAATATTCCTCGATCGTTATTCACCTCTAGATAAGAACATTGCCTAAAATTTTTCAGATGAAGCTGTGCATTTCTCGATTCTTTACGATTATTTTCACCTAATGTAAGGTATAAAAATTTCTACGATATGTAGTATTTTGTTAGTTATACACATAGGATAATATTTTGTTTTAATACATTTATATTAGCGTTTTTAAGATGGTGTTTTATAATTGCGTTGCTGTCATCCTGAGTACTGTGCCTTGCACTGCGCGATTGAAGTGTACTTTGTGCCGACGTGATCTTCAGGCTAAGTGTTTGTGTCGGATCAGAATATGCTTTGGTAGTATGTAAGTTCACATGGTGTGTGTGGCACAAGAGTATAGCATTTAAATTTTTGGTATTTTTTGCATTTACTTTTACACGTCATACCTTCACGTAAACCGCCACTCCTATTTAATAATTTAGTCAAATTATACTGGCAGAAAAAAAACTCAGCAACTCAACAAGGTTAGTTTATATCTTATCTAACTTGTTTATGTATAATAATGTTAATGGTTTTTATTTTTTGTTTTTCTGTGCATCATAATCTGCAATTTGCTTCTCCTGACATGATATCAAAGCTGGATTCCGTGTTTCAAAATTATAAAATACACATTTTTAGGTTTACCTCCCGCGAAAAAACAAGTTAATTTCATATAAAAGAGCTTTAAAAGCTGTTTAGGGAATTTGTATATTTTTGAAAAATATTGATTTGTTTTTTTGAAGAATTTTAAAATACGGATTTCAATTTTTGTTGTTGTTGTTGTTGTTGAGAAATTCGAATTGTTGAAAAAAGTTGTGGAAAACAATTTTTTTTGAAAAGAAATCATGGTAAGGTTATGAAATTTTTTGAAGTAAGCGTCTTCGGATTTTGTTAACGGCCTTTTCACTTAATTAGCGTATTTTATATTTCGTGGTATCCAGGAGTGGAGGTTTGCGCTTATATTGATGAGACGAGTTAATTTAGTTCCTAATTCTGTTAAATCGTTGCATATATATATTATCCAATATGTAATCTTAAAAAGCCTTTTTACGGCGTTTGGTGATCCTTATGTCTTTAAATAAATCAGGGATTTATTTAAAGATATATTTCAAGGCTGTATCGTCCAATACAAGATAGCAGGCGGTATATGAAATACTAATCAAAAACAACAGAGCACCGAATTACTTAAGAAATTAACATTTGGTTAACAAATATTTATTTGATGATATATCCGACCATGAAAATGGAAATAAATATTCGAAAGGCAATTATCAGAAGAACCCAAATTAATTAAATCTAATTCCAACTTTGAGTTTTTATAAGTTTCGGTATTTTGAAATGACGTAACTTTTGTATATTCTTAACCGCTGTCTATCACGAGCGAACCACATCCCTCCATACATCTTTTAGAATACAAAATGTTGTATTAAGCGAGGAGGAGATGGTGGCAAGGAATATTTCCTTTTATACGGTCGATCAAACACTTCACAGAAGCAAGTGCAGTTCCATCTGTCGAAATGAACAAGATGGGAAACATTACCAGAGCGGTTTTTTGCTTTTTCGATATTCGGAACGGCGTGTAGAGAAACAAATGGGCCTGGAAAGAATTTAAATTGTGAAAACTTCATCTTCTTCTGATAGATTATAAATCAAGAAAGGGACTTAAACAGCAGCATAACCTCATGTTATTGTATACTCTCGAGTCTCTAATATTGCTCCCTCCCGCACTATTAATTTTAAAAATTTATCAAGCTAGAAAATTTATTTCACACCCTCTACTTCTGGTAATATTTGAAATTTTTGCTACCCAAGACAATCACCTTTTTTTGGGAGTTGTTTACATTGTTTAAAACTAATTTATTGTTCTGACATAAAAGGTACCAAACTGATGTTATATGAACGCATATTATATTGTTTTATAAGACGTTGCTTCAATTTTGGACCATCCCCCATCCTTCGACTATTCCAATCCTCCGCCCCTACTATCAGAGAAGCGAGAATAATCAAAAATTAACTTTTTCTCTTAACTTTAAATTTTTTTATGATTTTATGGCTTATCGTAAAATAAAAAGCCCTGAGGACGAGGTTCATGCATTACTATGGCACTGGATAATTGTAAGCATATTTGCACGAGATTTTAAAGAGTTTAGATAAAAAAGTTACGCCGATGTATGAAACGGCTTAGCTGAGTAAGATGATTGGAGAAAGCAGATTATAATTACTATTACATTTCTGATTATTTTCCGACAGAGAAGTTTCAAAAACAACTTTCAGATTGCGTCATGCGATTTGTTTATCAAGTAGTTTGAATTTTTACACAGTAGGACTGTTGCCTAGTATGTACCCCGCAATATGTTGGTCAAAAACAATTATCTTTTTCTTCGATATGCGTAAAAGGAGAGTTTAGGTCTAATGTTAACTTTGTTTTGATATTCCGCAACCTCGTTCCCAGGGCGTTTTGCATGGCGATGAAGTACTCCATAATAACGGCTCAAGGGTCACAAGACCCTGGGGACGAGGTTGGATATTCAAGTGCTCTATGTGTTAAACACATGGTCACCAGTCAAACATTATGTTAGACATATGCCTATAATGAAGACATGTTTATACAGATTTGTGACAGTGTGTTTTTTATGCAGTCTGCTGAGCTCAACCTCGATTAAAGTATATTAAAATATATCCCATATGGCGAACACATTGCATTAGCGGATACTTTTTCGTGGAACGGACTCAAACATTTGTACAAAAACCTCTATTAAGCTGACACTTGTTATTGCAGACATAATTTCTTCTGTAAACATTTCCTTTGAGGATTACCTCTCCAGTGAACACACCAATATTTTTGGGAAATCAAAAAATATAATAAAAAAATTACATAATTTTAAAAGATTTTCGCATTTCATATATATTTAATACACTTTTTTTTTTTACCTATTTGACACATTTGCCACTTTTGATATCGATGTATTGGCCAAGATACTCGTTGACTGAAATGATTGTTGGATTTACACTTATAAGTGCCTGGCAATAGAGGACATTGGTGGTGACAGGTCTTCGACTTTTTTTCCTCTTTTTGATATACTTGCTGACGTGAGAAGTTTTTTTTTAGCGCTACCCACACATCAGAAAGAAAAAGGGAATCCCTAGGAACAAGTTTGTTAACAGGTCGACTGTATTTTAATTTTGTTTTTTGTTTTGTTTTGTTTTTTGTTTGTTTTTTGGGAGGGGTTGTTGTACTAGACTGTATAGTGCTATGCTTAAAATAAACGTGTTTGTTTGATAGTCAAGTTCAGCCATAGGAGGTTTTAAAGTATTGTAGTAAGTTATTTAGCGCCCTCCCTTTTCAACTTAATATACTTTTAAATACGCCCCGGTAGCTAATGTCATATTATCGCTAAAGTTGATTGATAGATGTTTTGGTTGGGAACATCCTCCACATTGTGTACTTGGATGGTATAATGAAAACATTGTAATCTGAAATTATTTATACATTTTATTACTATTAAATACAATAAGACGAACAATAACATTAAAATTCTTCTAAAAATTAACCTCCTAACTCATTTTTTACAGCTCGTTATGAAAAAATAATAAAGAAATGTCTGATACAAAATAAACAATAACGAATTGCTTTTATCGTCTTCGGACATTTTTTAAATCCATGTCTTCTTCTTTGTCAGGGATTTCAACATCGTTTTCTTTTCCTTTTTTCGGCTTCAAATTTCGTCGCGTTTTCACTTCATTTTTCATGTCGTGAATGACGGCAATTTTTCTCTACAAACAAAAGGATTGTTAAAAAAATTAAACTTGAAATTTGTCGACATTTGATAAAAAATGCCATGGCAATTTACAGTTTTGACACGTGAATGTTATACCTTTGAAAATGGTAGATTCGCGCGTTTTTAAGCAAAAACTATGCATTGTATTGGATTATAGAAGTTTTGATTTTGAAATTTTGCCTTTCATACACAGAAAAATTTAAACTCTGCGATAGTAAAAAAAAGGTTACGGCTATATATAACTATTTGTTTTGATTAGTAGCAAAAAAATTTATGTACCTGTAATTTTTCAGCTCGCTTTTCAATTGCAGATAACATCTCCGAAATTTTGGCAACATCCCGGACAGCTTCATCTTCCAAGAAAATACCGGATGGTCCAAATGTAAGACAATTAATTTGAGTGACGTGCAAAATAAAAATTAACGCAAAGCATAAACTGATTTTCATGGTGAATAATTTCTTGTATGCTTGCGAGCAAAAACTTTTTCTGTGTGAGACAGTTGTCTTGTGCGCCAACAAACCTTTAAAATATTGTAAAAATTCCTACATCCATTCGCTTTATATATGTTACTGTTACCATGATAACTAACTCACATTAGTATTATTTATTAATTTTTACATTTTATTATTATAAATGTCCATTTAGTTTTAATTATTTTGCATTTTAATGTTTACAAACCTGTCGGTGAATTCACATATTGTGAACTATAATATTAATAATATTAATAATAAGCTGTGTTAATCGGTTTAATTAGTAGCTAAAGCCCCCTCCATGTTCCCGCCATCAAACAATGTCAAAAAATGTAGCTGATACCTTCCTGACGAAGTAATCGTGTAAAAAATGCAGAACAACTTGTACCAATTCTCTTAGCATCTAATCAGATTTTCTTAATTTCGCAATCTCATAAATTGTCGCTTCATGTTAGGTATGTAAAATGATTAACTCACAGGATGATAAAAATAGTTAGAAATAAATAAGTTAGAATTAAATAATAAAATAGTTAAAAAATAAAAAAGTTAGAAAATAAATAAAAGTTGAAATTCTATGGTTCAGCCATCTTGAAATGACGTTAATGTATCGTCTGTTTTACATATGGAAGCTAAAAGTCAGCAAAACTGTCGAATTACTTAAAAAAAATTAAAACAGTTCACCTCTCGTAAGAGAACTGTTATTAGAGTTAGCAATGATAATAAAACCATCCATTAACCAGGAGTCACAATTCTTATTTTATATTTTACTAGGTTTTAGATTTGTTTTCCCCAAAAATGGTTACAACTTTTGTACAAAATTGATCAACAGCATTTGTGATATACGATAGAAATTGGAATAGTGTGGCAAGATTTTTAATGGGAAGGAAGATATGATAATTTATTTCCGCCTTTTAGCCTACAAACCATTTTCTGCAAAGTATTACTATTTAGTTACAAAAGGCTGTCAAGTCTAGGTTTAACTACTTTTAAAGGTTCCGTAAACTTATAAATTGAAATTATTGTTGAACAGGCTAAAATTGCTGGTAGATTTTATAATTTATTTATTGTTAACAATCGGGAATGTTACTTACTTAGGCCACATCGCTTGCTTAGTGATGAAAAGGAATTATGGAAGATGAAATTATAGAAAAGCTGATTTGGGGATACTTACACCAAGTGGAACGAAAATTTGAAGCCTTGTACTTTTTGAGAACTTTCACATTTGGCATGGCATGATTTTAAAGACTGACGTATCTGTAAATCTTATTTCAATCATCCTTTAGATTCGTTAATTAAATGTATTTTTCCGGCAGCTTTCTTTTTCCCGCCAGCTTGCCTTCATCTACTGTCATCTTGAAAGTAATTAAGCTGATAAATGCGTTTTTTTTTTTGATTTGGTAAAATAAATGTACTTTAGTAATACATCCCGCCATGCATCAGAAAACTTGCTTTAATTTCAGAGTACAACAATATGAAATTGATTTCATTTTTTCGCGCCAAGGCCCAGTGTTTATTTTAATTGTACGTGCATATTCTGCTTGTTATAGATCTTAGCTTCACGATAAATCTTACGGTTAATTTCATGCACTCAGACAAAAACTTATTCTTGCAGCTTCAGCTGTTGTTGTTATTTTTCTGAAGTTATTTGTTGTTGTTGATTCGAAAGATACGATAAATACAAAATAATTATATTACACAGTAATAATATTACAGTTAATACAATTTAGGCTAATTTATATTATAAATATTATAATGTGATGAAATATAAAATGTGTTAGAAAATTGTATGATGAGGAGAATAAGCTTATAAGCTGACTGAAA
This sequence comes from Hydractinia symbiolongicarpus, assembly GCF_029227915.1. Lineage (NCBI taxonomy): Eukaryota > Metazoa > Cnidaria > Hydrozoa > Anthoathecata > Hydractiniidae > Hydractinia > Hydractinia symbiolongicarpus. The sequence continues at coordinate 7,414,010 of NC_079882.1, read as the reverse complement.
CTTAAATTTTGTCTACAAATAAGAAATGTTATTAAGGTTGTGTTAAAATGATTTGTCATTTCAGCAGTCAGTATAAATGTTGAGTCGGTAAAATATTAGTCACTTGCTCAAAATTACCAAATAACTAGTCACTTTTTGCCAACAATTGTTTTTCAACGGTTATTTGAAATAAAAATGGGTAATAAACAATGATATGCGAAAGAACTCACCCTGAGCCAAATATACAGTCACTTTTTCAACCTTATTTTTTACCGATAATATACAAATATGATGCTGTGACTTTTCTTTTATATTTGTCGATATAACATAAAGATTCGCTATAGTACAACTTAAGCAAAATAACATTCCCAAAAAGTGTTTATAATGTCTCAGTAAAAAGTATTTCAAAAACAACGAAAAAAGCTAATTTTACATAAAAGAAGTTACCATAATAGATCCGTGCCTTCAAAAGTTAGAAATTTTTTTTTTTAAAAAAAAGCATAACATACCATGTACGTCAGCTAGGAGAAATTCGTATTTAAACTCCTACAGAGATTGTTAAATTCCAAAAGCACATCCCACTGTAATGAATTTTCTATTAAATACAAGTGTCTGAAAAACATCGTCATTCTGGTTTTAGATGACTAAAAAACAAGGAACTAACTAATATTGAGGAATGTAATATACAACAACATGACATATATTTCTGTTTCTGAAGTAAAAAAAGAACAAACTATTTCAACATGTCATTGAGGTATTCGTCTATAAAATTGCAAGACGGCAGGCAGTAAGTCAACACTAAAAGCCAACACTAAAGAAATATATTCCTGACAAACGATTAGCCTTCTGACCCTAATTAGACTGGTATTGCAAGAGCAGCATGTACCAAAGCATTGCCGCTTATCTTTTTATTTGCGTCACAGCTAAACGTTACTTTGCAACCTCGTTCCCAGTACCTCTTGTGAATTTTCATGTTTTGGTTCTTAAAAGCAAATACTTTAATTTACCCTGACCTTTAGATGGAAAAAATATATCATTTTAACGCTACAGGTCCTGGTATCAAGATCGGGTGCGGCGTTACACCTTCTTAAATATTTTATATCAGGCCAACGAGACAAACATGCGTGATGTCAAAAAAGTTACAAGATGCTCTTTGGACAAAGTTGCATTGCTTCAGTAAAATGTATCAAAATATAAAAAAAATATCCAGTTAACCAATACATTTTCAACGGTGGCGAGAATTTTTTTGAGTTCTTAGAAAACAGATGACCAATGCTTAATTAAGCTGTTTCACACAACTGGATTCTAAGTTCCACTATTTGTGAATTAATTGTTATTCCTACGATACATACTGTAACCAGAATAACGCCAGCAGCAAAGCCGACACTGCAGAGGCACTTAGTCAGACATACTCGTCATACGCTTTCCTATCACAACGCAGGCGCCAGTTATCACTTTTATCATAATTAATAACCTATATCTCCTCTGTGATTAGACCAAAACAAAATTATATGGCTTAATTGATATTTTGTATCGCTGTGATAAGACAGTATATCACTATGTGCCTATGGTGTTCCGCGTTCCATAGGTGACAAGTTTTAACTAACATTACCTTACATTCGGCAATGATGAAAAAGGGTAAGGCACGAGACAAATGAAAAAAAAGTCTGCAAAATGGACGTGGATTATTGTTCTGGTCTAACGGTAAGCTACAAAAATTGAGTAAAAGGCTGCACTTAATAAAGGAAGTTGCTTAGTTTAAACATATATTAAATAGACAGAATTGCTTTATGAAGAGCGCTTAACCAAGAATCCGTACATTGTTTCTATTACACTCTCTGATTTTTAAAAGAGTAAAATGGCGGGAACGAACAGTAATCATTGGGAAATCCTTGTGAAAACGTAGGCAACGCTAAATTTGAATTAAATCACTGCCGCTTAGAAAAAGTGAGTTGGCACAACCTCTTCCTTAGACTCTAGGTAATGTGATAGAGAACCTGGGGACGAGGATGGTGCTAAGAAGCACTTGACTTTTAGTTCGTGTAGATTGTGTCGTGTTTGTAACATGAGAATGTAGAAATTCTATACCAAACACAGTGTAAACAGATCAGACTACTTTCATTTTTAAAACGTTTTTGGCAGTCGATAATCAAACAGATAAAAGAAGTTGCAATTGTAAAAAAAGGGATAAAGACATGACTTGTTTTAAATTTGTTCTCTCTCTCTTTTCTGGTTTGTTTCTTGTACGTATGTTCTGTATATGCTATGTTACATATGTTCTGTAACTTCTGTGTTGTTATAAAAAAAAAAGGTCAAACAAAATAATTATTAAGATCTGTTACATTATTAGTGTCAAGAGGCTTTCTCTTTAAACTGAATTTTGTCTTTCGAAAAAAGACCAATGGAGTAATATGTTATTTTAATTACAGCTGCTTGGATTGGGGTTTGTCAGCTTGTTCACGTGGTTAATGATAAAGAATTCACAGTACGACGCCGTAACGGGAAGCAAGGTTAGAATTACAAACTCGTTTCCAGGATTCCTTGTTTTTATAAAACTCACAGGACTAGCTACTTCGTTATTTAAACACTTTCTTCCTGGACCTTCCCTTATTCCATCGTATTTATTTTTGTTGCTATTTTGTAAAAATTTTAACTTCGATATATAGATCGTGGATATTAGCTTCATGAGTTTTGCTTCTCTCATATGCCTTATCGGTAAGTAAATTTTTTTCATGTTTTCTAAAGAAATACTGGTTGCACAAGACTTCTTCGCCCCAAAAAACTTATAAAAAAACTTGTCAAAAATACTCACACATGCGTCGGCGTGTGCCACCCAGAATAGCCCAATAGAGAAGACTTAAATTACAAATTTTATCCACATCAACAAATAGTTTTTTAGCTTAGTCTGTTTGAAGAATTTTTGTTGGTTAAGTATCGCTGTAGTTATTTAGCTTTCTATTGTTGGTTCTGTCAGAACACGTTGCAACCTCAATTCCATAGCCTGTACCATTCTTCATATATCTTACGTTTGTATCACACATTTACTCATATTAAAAACGTTACAGGCCCTGGAATGTATGTGATGTTTAATCTTTGAGCGCGCCTAATTTTTTAAATTAAGCAAGAAACCTTGATCAAACACTTAAATAAACCAAGAAGGTTTAAAACGGACTTAGCTGTTGTCACCAAATTCGACCACGTCTGTTTCAAATTGTGATATTGCGGAAACTCAGCGCATATTAGACTGGGTAGAGTTGCTCCTATTTTCGCCCGTTAATGACCGATTATATCATGTATAAGCCTAAGCAAGGGTCTACACAAGACGTGTACTTCTTAATCACTGGCGCGAAACGGTATAAATAAGGGTTTAAATAGACAAGCTAAATTACTGGAAAATTAGTATTGTGCGCCTTTAGACTAATATCTCAGTTTGTGGATTCTTTTTTGATCGGTCTTTGTGTTGATGTAGAGAAAAAGAATTTATTTAAATTTAATGAAAACCATACTCCCCTGGTATTTTTTTAACAAAAGTTATAGCTTTTTTGTCATAAATGATGGAAAACACTCACCACTGCATAAAAAAACTTTGTAGAATTTGTGGAGAAAACGTAACTGGTACTATTGTACACACTGTAAGAAAGCATCAGGAATGGTTAAATAGAGCTTTTAAGCTAAAGTTAGAAAAAGACCAGCCAGGAATCCACCCCGATTTATTCTGCAATAAGTGTACCCCGCCGTTCTTAACTTGGAAAAACAGGATACCAGAATCACTGTCACTCTTATTGTTTGAAAAGAGCATAGCAGTTGTTTTGAATCGTGTGCTTTATAAAAGAAGAACTGTAAACGTGGCAGGCCCCAAAATGAATAAAAGTGGAAAAAAAATATTGACTCTCACACATGAATGAAACAAGATGAACCAACTTGAGATTTATCTCTTTTGTTGCTTCATTTTTAATTCTAATTTTATAATTACTTTTTCACCTCTTTTTAGCAATACTTGGTTGCTGTGGAATACACAAAGAAAACGAACGAATCATTAAACTAGTAAGACGACTTCGTCCCTTCCTCAATAAAATATAAAACTCTACAGTAGAATATTATTTGTTGTCTATTTATTTGTCCAAATCGTATGGTTGTGAAAAAACGAAATGCAATAGAAATGGCGATTGGTTTAAACTTTGCATTAAAAACAATAGGCAGTACTTTTCGGTGAAAAAATTCCCTAGTTAATTAAACTTTCTTTTATGATAATTATAGGTTCTCTCATACGAAAGCTTAGACGCAAACAATTTTTCAGAGCAAACCTCGAATTTAAATCAACCAATTAACACATAGTCGTTTGCAATCTTATTTACAGGTGTGGTCACACCTTGCCTCCATTACAAAATCCATAGCTTAAATTTGTTTCTTCTAGTCATAAAGCCCGTTGAAATAACCTATCTAGTCCTACTACTTTGTTTCAATGCCCCAATGGCGTTATTTTTAAATTAATATCTTGGCATTAAAATTTCTAATAGAAATTTTTTCTTAATGTGATTCATTTTGGCTCGGGTATTACTCTACCATCGTCAAATGGTTAGCTGCCTGATGTAAAAGTCCTAAGGACGAGGTTGGGCATTACTGTGATTATATGTATTGTCCTTCTAGTACGTGATCCTTATCTTTACCATGTTGGTATTCGAAATGTCTCTTTTAACTGTATGGTTTACACAGAAAGAAAAGGTATGTATAAATGTTAAACTTTTGTTCTGTTATTAGATTTGATCAATTTTGATCGATTTTGCGCTCTGCATGTCTTACTTGTATTACTTTAAGGGCAGAAACTTTCGCGGACAAAAACGTTCGCGTTTTTGGCCTTTTTCGCGAATTTTTTGCCTTGGAAATTTCAAAACCACAAAACGCAGAAGTTTTTTTACGCGAATTTATAGCCAATTCGAGAAACGCGAAACTTTTTCACTATCAAATTTAAGGCCCCTTCCTAAAATTCGTTGTTTAAAAAAAATCAATGACAATGGATGGATATTATATTTATTTTTTTCGCATTTACGAAAGTTTTTTCACGCGAAAATAACCATTTTTATCGATTCGCGAAAGTTTTCTCCGTAAACCGCGAAACCGCGAAACGGGAAAGTTTATTTAATAAATTTTGCGCTCTTTTTTGATACGCGAAAGTTTCTGCCCGCGAAAGTAGATTTTATACGCATTAATTTTTTTTCCATTCATATAACAGGGAAAATATTTTAAAATTTAACATATGTTGTATATATCTTCGCGTGTATTAATCTTCGCGCGTTTTGCGCATAATTTATGCACTAAATTTGCGCACTAATACACCTTCTTGCATGAATGCGCGAAAATAGTACGTGGAGAAATATATTAGGAGAAAAATGACCCTGTTGGTAATAACACTTTCTAGGGGCGGTGGTCTTATCTTACATGGATACAAGTTCCTCTTTCGTGGTCTACAACGGAAACTAATGTGGTAGATCTAACATCCTTCAGAATATAAAACTTAAAACATCGATTGTTTTACTATATGTGAAAAAATTCTCGCCTTCCGACAAGGTTGGGTAAAGAAACATTAGAATAGAATAAAATAGAAAAACGAACAAAAAATATATATAAGTCTGTCATAGATTGACGACGAATTTTGCTTAGTATAAGTCTTAACAAAACATATTTTTTATCATAATATTTAGATCGAAGTTTTAATGAAAAGCAGGTGGCATAAAATGGGTGATGAAAATCGCATTCGTTTGCAAAAAAAGGTAGGGTACTCATTCGGGGATGTGTAGTTGGTACGTGCTAGTAGAAAGGTATGATGCAAGAAGGAATTAGGCCTTACCCTCGTGATATCTCGGAAAAAGGTTTGTAATATCCTCGCCTCGTCTATATCATGTACTTAGGAGGTCGCACCAATCTCGTTCCCAGAGCACCTTTTTCGCATTTTGGCAGATTGATAGCTTATTGACAGAATTTAAGAAACACATTTGAAATATCGTTGTGGGAAAATAATCATTATAAAGTATCTAAGAAACTCAAAATAAATTTCATTTTAATTTCGTGAGCATTAAACTGAAATAATAAAGGTGCCATTGGAAAATTTTTTGCGGGAGATAAACTTTAATGACCCACTTGAATCTATGTTTAATAGGAAAAACTTAAATTATAAAAAACTTTTAGCACACACATAAACTTCGGTAAATTAGACCCAAAATCACAAAGGTTTGTGGGCGCGAAATTTTCTGGTAAAACTTAACAATAATTTTTTTTAGCTGTCTTGTTGCTCCATGGACGATATTACAACTGACTATAATTCAACTATGCATTCATCTTGTTATGTTAATGGTACTATATCAGCACATACAACAAAGAAAGTGAGTTTTCTTACTTACAATTTAAATTTGTTCAACAGAAAACTGACCTAAACTGAGGTAGATAGCAGTAAAATTCTTTCCCGCCTTTTTTATTCCATGCATTTTTGCATGACTTGCATATTAAATCAACCTTGTCCCCAGGGCTTTTCTAGGCTTTTAACGTTCTGAAGGGACGGGGGGTTGATATGTAACACTTTTATTTCAGGATTGTTTCTCGGCGCTTATTGATTACTTGAAAGATAAGCAAGAGTATATTTTTGGAGTTCTTGCAGCGTTAGTATTTATAGAGGTAAGGCCTTGCTTAGTGCGATACGTTAGTAATTCTACTGTCACGAAACCTCGTCCACAGGGCTCTTTTATGTTTTTGATTTCTGACGAGACAGTCCCGTTAGACTATCATAGAGGTAGAAAAGCCCTTGGGACGAGATTGACTTTTTGGCAGTTTTAATTTGATCAATGCTTCCCAATAGGGGATGGCAATGAAAAACTGTCGATGTGACAGACTCTTATCATAGAACACCTTTGCCCTTACGCGATAATATCTGGGAACGAGGATGTATACAGTTAGCTACCGATAAATATTTTTTTTAACAAGTTGAAATGAAACTCTCGTTAAGTCGAACTAAAGCAAAAATGAAATACTTTAGCATAGGCAACAAACCCTGGGGACGAGGATGCAAGCAAGACAAGACAAATTTTAAAAGGGTCTGACATCAAAAGGACAAGTTTATTTCTTGCACAGTGATCCATACTTAAGAGTTTGGATGACATTTACAGATTGGCGGTCGAGAGAGCATGCAAGTCCCCTGCAAACTGAGTTGATCTGGACAGGCAACATTTGTATTTATAAGTTAAGAGTTAATGAAAACAAAATGCATTATCCGGGAGTTAACTGTGCTACATCCAACACAGCACGGAACCAAAATTGTGCAACCTCAAACTTAGAACGTCTTGAATCTTTTCTGATATCGGGACTACAATATATGATGCCCTGGGGACGAGAGTGGTGGTTATGTAGTAATGATTTCACAAGATGCAAGACGGATATTTTTTATGAAAACTAATTGGATTCCGCTGTATTTTTAGGTAACGATCATTGTATTTAGCTATTTGTTTCTTTGCATTTACACTGATCACGACTTACCAAGAACATTTAGAAACAATCACACGAAAGTCGTTCCCATGCCGTTTAAACGAAGTCATTTAGCAGGTATATGTTAACCCTTGTTTACATCACGCATAGCTCTATCATCCATCACAAAACAATTTAAGAACGTTTGTACAATATACCCGTGAGAGTTCTTTTGTTTCCTATGAAACGCATACTTACTTCACACAATGCTATTTATTACGTTTTAAACGCAACCTCGTCCCCAGGGCATCTTGCATCTTTTCTGATATGCGGACGGCGATATATATCTCCGTTCGGATGTGAGAAAAGATACAAAATGTCCAGCTGACGAGGTTGGTTTTAAATGGATATAAACTGGCTGAATGTTCTGTGTTGCAAATAAACAGACAAACAAACTAGGCAAAGATAGTTACATAGTCCGTTTTTTCGTAGGTGATGTAGAGCTCTGTGATTTGGATTATGCCTTTCCTGCGGACAACTCTAACAAAAGATATTGGGCAAAACATACAAACCGTCATACGCGACGCGACGATGGCTAAATGCAAGAGTATTTTTCGTCACACGCGACGACGGCAATCGCCATACGACACAAGACTGATGGCTGGCCGCACGAGTATTTTCTCCTCTTTGCAAGTTATATTTTATGCATTGTAATAAAGTTGTCAAAGAATAGTTTAGCACCTGTATTAAATGCTATTCCTTTCTGTAACATTATTGCACGCCTCTTTGCTAAAACACTCATGAGTGTATGAAGTATCTTGTTTGAACGCTATTCTTTCGTCGTTCATCTGCGTTTTTTTTCATAGATAGTGACGAAAATTGCTGCTTTCACGTTTATTGTTTCAGCTATAGAGACTATGTTTTTACACTTTTGTAAAAATTGGGAAAAGAAGAACAGCATTTCCCGACTTAAAACACCAAAAATTAGTATGGTCACCCTAAACGCAACGTGGGCGACCCACATTTCTGTCTTAGAAATCTCGAATATATGTACATATATGTGTGTAATAATTGTTTTTGAGTCACGAATCATAAATATATATATTACACAAGCATATGGTAGATAAGGAATAATGAAATAATTTAATTGACGAAAAAATATCTGCTGCTATCTCTCTCGTAAAAGACCCCCGCCCAAAATATGGTCCTCGAGTCGAACCTGGCCACACGAAATTGCGCGTCTCGGTGTTCTTTTGACTCGATAACTCCTCGTAAACAACAATTTTTCTGTTTTTCGGCATTTTTATAGTTGGTTGTGCTGTTTTCACGCTTTCACGTCTGTTCTATTTATGTTTTGTGTTTTATGTTTTCTTTGTAGTGTACCAGAATTTATCACAATGATATCTTATAGCTAGCTAGGTATATCTATAATCTTAGCCTGTTTTTTAAACAGGTTCTTTATATATATCTTTTGTAATGGGTCACATCGAAAGACCATCATCAGAAGAGAGTAAGGTTTACCTGTGATTGTGACTAGACAAGGGTGCCAACAAGTCGGAAATGCTTCATGCATAAAGAGTAAAACACAAAGTTCCCTTCATTATTATCAAAACATCAAAGAGAAGATATTCTCTTTTGTTCATGATAAGTTTATTAAAGTCTTTTTACTTTTTTCCACCTTGAATTCTTAATTATATAAGCAGTCCAGGCCAGCCCTACAAGTCATATCAGGTGAAATTTAATCACAAAGGACCATTTATCGTTTAGGACTTGCAGTGTGTTCTCCTCAGAATAATGGTTTTATGATTATCCTGTATTTACGGTATATATCATGTTATTTGTTGTGCATGCCATTAAAGACAGTGTTGTGTCTGCCCAATCTTTGAACGCGCCCAGTCTTAAGACTGGACTGCCCAATCTATGGACGTAGATGTCCAATCTTAGAACAATTGTGGAAGTCAAAGAGAAAAATGAAAATTTTAGACTGTAAATTGTAAACTGAAACTTTTCTTGGCAAGCCAAAAAATTATATATAACATGTAAACTATTCAATCATATTAGCTGGCTATAGCTAGCTACTAGCTAAACTTCTCATCCAACGAAGTTACCAGCTAGCTAGCTAATTAACAATATGGTTGAATACAATTTATCTGATTCTTCTTATTTAAACATTTTGTTTTTAAAATTTGGCTACTACAAACTGTATAAGAATCCTATAAATGTAATACGTGCTAGCTACAACTAGGTTTTACTGTGTCCAAAGTGGCCTGGTCATTTCAACAGTACAGGCAAATTTTTTTTTTGTGTACATACCCCAAATGTGATTTTTTTAATGTGCCTGAGAATGTTTGTCGGGTTTTGCAAACAACATAGCTTATGTATTACACCCCTTCTAAATCTAAAGTCTGAAGGTGGGCCAAACATGGTCTCCTGCTCAATCTTTTGACACGCTGCCCAGTCTTAAGACTGGCCGGCCAGTCTTAAGACTGGGCATATTTATGTCCAAAGATCGGGCAGTGTCCTAAGATTGGGCAGAACAACTCCATTAACTACGTATTTATCAGCCAAATTGTATTAAACGTAGCCTTTTTAAGAACTCTACGCAAACAAACTTTTAACAAACTTTGTTTATGTGCATGTGCATGACTTTTGAGATAAAAAGCTGGATGTTGTACTGTTAATATAACACTCCTTCCACGAGGAAAGGCATCTTTGGCTTATGCGTCTCTTGTTGATAAACGTATTAATGTTTGCATTCTGTGTTTTGCTGACTTAGTCAGTTCCTGATTTAAAGATAAAGCAGTAGTGCTTTACTACAACCAAGTAGTATGTTTTTTATTTTTAAAGGTGGCAGTAACCCTTTTTCAGCTGTCCAAATAGCTGAATTAATTACTCAGTTTTTTATTTATACCATTTTTTTACTATTTCCTAGAAATATAGGCCTTAATACATAATAAAATGATTTTAGCTTAACACTAAAATTGCTGAGTCAGCATAAATTTCTTTTTAAAAATTATCAAAATTAAAGGAAAAAATCGGCTTCTACGAGCAACTTTTTACAATCTCATTATTTTTCATCAGCTTCTGTTTTTAAATGAACCTCGGGTTAACCCTGTTAAAACGGTATGTGGATTTTTTTTGTTTATTCTTATTTTTTTAACAATAGCCTTAGCATCCCCTGCTGCATCAAACGCTGTTAAAAGAAAAATATTCCGAATAAAAAGATTTCTGCACACCATATCATGGCTGCATGATTCACCAAGCATGTCTGAAATTTTTAAAGTAAAATGCTATCGAAGGTTAAAGCTCTTGCAGTGTAGCATAATGAAGATCGTCTTAAATTTCTGAATAATGAGCCATCTTTGTTGTTATTAACATTTCTCTTTAATAATTACGTCATTTCTTTCTGTACAATTTCCCAAGCACGTAGACTTAAACTATATTCCGCAGAACTAATTAATTATTCATGAATTTTATTTTAAAGAGAAATTGTTGAGGCTGAATAATTTTGGTGAAAGATAATAGTATTTTAGCCATAAAATCGTGACAAGTGTGTTATAACAGAAAAAATATGGATATATAGTCTGAAAATAACCTTTCGTAATGAATGAATTTCCGATTTTTGAAAGGGTTACTGCCAACAGAAAAGGGATTTGAGCTTTTATGTGTAAGATTTTGATGTTTCTTTAAAATTTAAAACTTGCCCCAAAGCTTCTGGCATTTCTAGTGTGCTGGAACCCTTGTGCTTGTAAGGGCTCTCAGTATTCCATTGCTATAGATTAGAGATTTCCACAGGGGAACCATAAGCAAGGGTAAGCAGTTTTGAAATGTGAAGAATTTAGGGTAAATGATATTATTGTTAGGAAAATCTAACTTGCTTGGAGTTATGTATAGGTTGTTTTTGGTGATAGTTATGCTCATGTGTATTGACTAAATTCAAATTTGTCACTATTAATTAAAGGACATATTTCCAAATTCCTATTTGTAAATACTGTCAAGATCTACTTGCATTTGTTGTAGAAATACTGACTGGCTTATGCTATCACAGATGGGGGTGTCATCAGCAAAATTATGTATAATGTCGCAAAAATGATAGTAGTATAGTAGACAGCAGTAACTAGCAGTATTTTGAAGCAACCACCAAAGAACCAGCAGTATTTTAAAGTAACCACCAGAGAACCAGCAGTTAATTATCAATTTTACTTCATGTAAGGCAGCAACGATATCCCTAAGGTGTGGATTTTCATGCACAACACTTTATGACCTTAAGGGACTGTACGGTGAAAAATAATACCTTATATCAATTGTCCTCTACTTGTTATTAAAGAAAATCCCCTTCATTCACTTCATATTTTATTATCATGAAAGTATAACCTCTTTTCCTTATTTACTACTTCTTACCTTTGGCTCACCACCATATATTTTTTTTATAACTAAAATATGTTCTATTTTAATCAAAACGAAACAAATTCTGAACGCAGATGTAAATGTGTCTGACACGAAAGCTTGCAAATATGTCTTGACCATCTTAAGAATTTTACTGCATTTCAAAAATGCGAGATAGGGGAATACACAACTGGACCCTCATCAGAACGCTTTTCAGTACGCCTGTTTTTATTTGATAAAAAATTATGTGGGTTTTGGTTCATAAATTCACAGACAAAGGTAAACCTAAATACCTCCACACCTTTCCTATATCAAAAGCGTATTTTTAATCTCCCGCTATCATTCATCTTTCCTCTTTGTAGTTTATTGTGTTGTGGAGTTATGTTATGAAAATCAAAGTTATTTTGCTCAAGTAAATGCGATATACATAAAACTTGACAAAAACTAATAATTTTGATAATTGTGCTGTTTAAATAAAAAATAAAATAAAACGGGTAATGTTAAAATTAAATATTCACAAACTTTTTGTTTGCAATGGCCCAGTTGGAAGTGTGCTGCACTTAGCACTGGTGTGCTGTGGTGCTGGTTAAAATCCATAAGTAGGCATTTTTCTGAAACAAAACTTTGCGTATTAAGGCTTGTTGATATAGTTGGTTGTCATTTAGTTACAAGTTGCGAATCAATACTATTCTCAGAGACAAGATAGTAATAATGCAGTAAGTGTATGTTTTTTTTCGAGGAGACTTCAGTCTTTAACCAACTGTTGCACAAAGCTGGGGTCACAACCACACAAACATTTGTTTTTAAAAATGCACCTTATACTGGTAAACTAGTGAAGAAGATCGTTATCTTGTGGTTATAAACTTGTAAAAACTGCTGGTCTGTTGGAGACCTCATTTTGCTGGTAGTTCTTTGGTGATTACGTCAAAATACTACTGGTTCCTACTTTTAGTAGGATCGTGTATATCTCCCTTTTTGTCAGAAATATAAAAGATTCATAGATTTTGCCACATGAACAATTATTTCAATTTTAATACAGACAATGCAATATAAGTCAACTTTGTCAAGCAAAATGGTTGAGATACACTGACTGCATCAACAATATAACCCTTTGAAAGATGCTGAAGAATAATGTTGTTGTATGCTAGTGAGGCAGGTGTCCTAAAAACCATGTTGTTTTGGATTAGAAAGGTTGTTTCTCCATTAAATTGACTATAGTTTGGATTTTTGGGATTTTTCAAGAACCTTCATAATATGGAAGGTGAGTGCAATGAATCAGTATTTGCAGGTGTGGAGTGACATTGGAATATTTGCATCAAATGTAGGAAACTGTAAAGTGCAATGGTTAATGGCCGATATATGAGAGTATGGATATTTATAAAACCAGTCAAACTTGACAAGCTGATTGGCTAATGTTTTAAAAAACTTGTAGGGAAAAATTTTGGCATAAAATTCCATTGTCTATATAATAAGTCACAGACAGAACTGGCATATGCCAGTTCTGTCTGTGACTTTCGCAAAGTGGATATAAAGTCATCATCATCATCATTCTCGGCTTAACGTCCGTTTTCCATGCTAGCATGGGTTGGACGGGGTATATTAATGACCCTCTTCCAATCTGATCTAGACTGTGTTAGATCTAAACTCAACTTCCTCTCTATCAAGTCTGTCCTTATAACCTCCTGCCAAGTCTTTCTCGGTCTGCCTCTGGGCTTTGCCCCAGGAACTATCAAGTCTCTACACTTTCTTACCCAATTATCCTCCTCCATTCTTTCCAAGTGCCCCAGCCAATTCAATCTTCTTATCTGGATAACATCTTTAATTCTTTGGAGACTTAGCCTGCTTCTTAGCTCATCTGAACTCTTTCTGTCTCTCAGACTGGCATTACACATCCACCTAACCATTCTCATATCATTCCTTTCTAAACGGTCAAGATCTTCCTGCTTCACTGCCCATGTCTCACTACCGTACAACATAACACTTCTTACACAAGCCTCATACAACCCACCTTTTACCTCAATTGACAGGACTCTGCTAGTCAATAAAGGAAGTAACTCTCTAAACTTTTTCCAAGCAGAACCTATCCTGCAAGTAACACTTCTTCCAACACCCCCTTCACTGCCCAACATATCACCTAAGTAACAGAAGTTCTTAACTATCTCTAGCGAGCCACTGTTGTACATCATTAAAGCTGGAAATACTTCATTCTCTATAATCTCACCTTTGCAACGCTTGCATACAAACTGTATGTCAGCTCTTAACCTTCCACTAATACTACTGCACTTCTTATGTACCCAATGCTTGCAAGTCTGACAAAAAATTGAGTTACTACCAACCCCTTTCCTGCAAACTCCACAAGGCCACTTTCCAACTACAAGGTCACACTTGGCTGCAATGCTACTTATCATGACTTTAGACTTTGCTGTGTTTACCTTCAGCCCTTTCTCTTCTAGCCCTTTCTTCCACTTCTTAAACTTTTCAACTAATTTTTCCATAGACTCTGCTATGAGAACCAAATCATCTGCATGCAATAACTCCCATGGACAACCTGTTCTGAACTCCATGGACAGCGCTTCTAAGACTAGAATAAACAACAAAGGACTAAGTACAGAACCCTGATGTACACCAACATTTACACTAAATTCATCACTAAGTGAATCGTTAATCCTGACACGACTTCTAGCATTGCTGTACATAGACTGTACCATCGTAACTAGCCACTCATCCACACCTAATTTTCTCATAGCCCACCAAATTACTTTACGTGGCACTCTATCAAAAGCTTTCTCTAAATCTACAAAGACAAAATAGAGATTCTTTCTCTTTCCTAAATACTTTTCCTGAAGCTGTCTGAGTAAAAATATTGCATCTGTAGTGCCACGCCCTGGAACAAAACCAAATTGCATCTTATCTATATTAATTCTTTCTCTAAGTAACTTATCAATCACTCTTTCAATAACTTTCATTACTTGATCAACCAACTTCAAACCTCTATAGTTACCCCTTTCTAATGCATCACCTTTTCCCTTGAAACAATTCACTATTGCACTCGACTGCCACTCACTCAGAATAGCACCATCCTTTATAATCTGGTTAGCAAGACTTGTAATAAGCTCAACTCCGATATATCCAGATGCTTTTACCATCTCTGCAACAATACCTGATACTCCTGCAGCCTTGCCAATCTTTAATTTCCTAATAGCCTCCACTACCCATTCTGTCTTGATCTGCTGGCCCTTCTACGACATCATCATAAGACAAATTATCCTCGTCCCAATCAAACTCAGTGTTAAGCAACCTCTGATAATGATTCTTCCAAGCTACCCTTTTCTCCTCCTCTGTGCTAGCCAAAACACCTTCATCATTACGTATACACTTCTCACCTACAATGTCTTGATTAGTCTTCTTCATTTGCTTTGCTATCTTGAATACCTCATTGCGCTGGTCTTCCCTTCTTAACACATCTGCAAATCTGTTTCTCTCTGCTTCTGATTTTGCCTTATACACTGCTGTACGAGCGCGACGCTTAGCTTCTAAGTAATAAAGTCTATAAAACATCTCCTATAAATTTGTTCTGTAAATTACCAAACTTTGAGGTTAGAGCAATATTGACGTCAAAGGAAAGTATATTAAGATTAGTGAAGCCATTGCATTGCACTTTTAAATTTAAGGCTAAATAACTTGGAAACGGGTGGAAATAACTGACGTCATCTCCTGCGTGGGTAACTAGGGACTACCTGGGACCAATTTGGGTAAGTTTCCCAAACCTGGGTCCCCGAATCCGTTTTGGAATGGACGGGTTAATGACGTCATCAAAAAACCTTTAAACCTTGATATCTCTGCAACCGTTTGTCAAAAGTACATAATCCTATACATTTTTTTCATCAGCGTTTTAAGATCTATACGATGAAGGCAATAGGTATAACCATTTCTGAAAAAAAAATTATGTGTTCTGACATGTCTCTGCTGACGTCATCAAAATTTAAATGACGGTTGTTTTTCTCTGTTATCCTGCCTAAGTGGATCTTTCCACAGGCTTTATCGACTAGTTTAGTATTAATACACTATCTTACACTCCGAAGAAAAAACAGGATAATTTTTTTATACTGTGAAACAACCCTTAAAGAATAAAAATTATTTGAATTATACTTGTCCTCTGCATGCTTTCCAGGAGCATGAGTGGTTGTGGTTCAAGAGATCGACAGTATTTTTTCGTTTGACATTTAAGTTTTGTAACGGCATTAGAACTTTATTTTTGCACTGCTAAATTTGGCAGCGTAGATAAGCTTGGATATTTAGAAGGAAAAAGGCATTTTCAGATTACTTGTAAAATTTTTATCTGAATCCAAAAGCATTCTGTCCAGATATTTTCATGTTAACAACATATAAGTTCAGAACAAAAAATATTAGAAAAGAGAATTGTTAAATTATTTTTTATTTTAGTTAGTATTACAATAAAATGGCTGATGAGAACAAATATACTGGGTGTGAAGGTCCAGAGTCGATGTATGTCAAATTGATATCAAGTGACGGTTACGAGTTTATAGTAAAAAGAGAGCATGCTTTAACATCCGGTACTATCAAAGCAATGCTTAGTGGTCCTGGTAAGAACATGTAGTTATTTTAACATTCGATTTTATTGCTTTTTTTATTTTGAGAGGATGCATAATTTCAATCAAAACATTGTTTTTCATCGTTATATTTTTTTTCTTCTATTTCTTTATTACACCTGCAGTCTTATGAACTTTACGTGTACCTTTTTACCAGAAAATAATTGCCTGCCGGAGGTTATATATTTTAAAAATACCTTGGCAAATGTTGAGTGCTAACAGAAATTACAAAGGCCGAAACAAAATTTCTTTCTTGATGGAAAGAAACACGGTTTGGTTTATTATGCTTTCTGACGTCAGCAAGCAAAAATAATCCATGTTCCTTTTATGCGCGAATTTATCGGATTTCTCTCAAAATAAATACGGAGTGTATTTTCTGATTACATTTTCGTTTAGGTCAGTTTGAAGAGAATGACACCAATGAAGTCCAATTTCGCGAAATCCCGTAAGTATGTCCTCCCTTATAAACGCGTGAATTGGGGTGGCAAATGCTTTACAGTGAAGTGCATGAAATTTTAGAAATGTGATTTACCGCGCCTTTAGACTTCTCTAGTACACCATGCTGGTATGTGGAATTATCATCAGTTGGAGATTGAGATTATTAACGTGCCATAATATTACATGCCGTTTTGTTTTGTTTTTTAGGTCGCACGTCCTCGAAAAAGTGTGTACGTATTTTTGTTATAAAGTACGCTATACAAACAGCAGCACGGAAATACCGGAATTTCCGATTCAACCCGATATCGCGTTGGAACTTTTAATGGCGGCCAACTTTCTAGATTGCTGAATAGCAAAATCAGATTGATCTGAGAAGAGTGTGAATGCCTGATTTTAAAGTTTGGGAGCGACCTAAATTTGTCGCCAATTATAAAATTTACATGTATATATTTTGTAAGGAAAAGAAAAAAAACAACAAAAATTTATGTTGCTTGCTGGCTGCTCGGGTGAAATTAGAACACATGAATATTTCGAAGAAAAACCCATGTTACTGCAATGCAACATTGTTCCTGATTCTTTTCTTCAGACTACTATATATTCAGATGCCGAAAAGTATCTAGAAATTAACAAATATTAAGGCTTTTATGCCTCACTTCCGCCATTAATTCAAAGTGAAAGAACAGATTATTAGAAAACAAGAAACTTCAGCGAGAACATATGTCACAGAGTCAAAACATAATCACAGCGAATTTTTTAAACGAAAGAATGCCCAACAAGAAATGCGTTAGATTTTTTTTAATTATTGAGAGACACGCTTTCCAAAAATCCATACTGCTCTTTTCTAGTAAGCTATAGTTTTTAACCGTGATAAAGGGTTCTGGTTCGTCCCGTTAAAGTATTCGTGGAGAAAATTGATACTAATTTGCATTTGTCGTCCGTGTCAAATATGATATAGAAATAGTTATTCTTATATCAAACGTTTTGCGGGCCAAGACTAAATTTGATAATTGCAATGCGCAGTTATGATGTTTTGATTTTACTTCAACAACCAAAAGCGTTTATTTTGCAACAGAATGAAAAATAAAAAAATATTTTAAGTATGAACAAGTGTATTTACATTCACTAAATATTTAAAGTTTAGCTACTTTATTTCTAGTCAAAGCGCTCCATAAAAACTTTTTCTTCCTTGTGTGTTCTATCATTGTCATGTTTGTGCCAATCACTGTGTGCTCTGCTTCTTCGTTATGCAACTACCATAACTCTTCGACTGAACGCCCCTTCTATTAGAAATCCATTAAACGCCATATTGCAATGGTAAACGCCCTAGACGCTGCTTCTCAAGGGGGACTTTCACGAAGCGAATGAAACGGCGAATTGTATCTGAGCATGCGCAGTTTTGTTTGTTATGATTTTGCATCGAAATATTCGCTTCGCTGAAAAGTAGAAACAGTTCCTACTTTTTCGCGGCTAAAGGTTTCGCTGCTAGTTTTAGACCAATCAGAACGCGGTTAACCAATGTAAACAATGAATTTGGCGTCTAATTTATTTTGTCGTGAAAATTAAAAAGCGAATTCGCCATCGAATTCGACGTCGAATTCGCCGTTAAATTCGCTTCGTGAAAATCCCCCTTTATAAACAATGTGAAAATAAGCAAAAGTTTATTATGCCCAAACAATACCTGCTGCTGAAACCGAAAACCTGGCGTGTAACTGTATCTGTCTTCCCAGGGCCCCTTCTTGTGTCTTCTGTTTTATATGTTTGTGCGCAACACTCTTTGGTAAGAAGCACGGGATAGAGTTTAGCCAGGATATGCGGGGGTTTGTTTCCCGAAATTAATTTGTAAATATTAGTCAACAGCTTTAAAAATTCTGTATTTATTCATATAGATGTTATTAACTTTGATTACACTTTACAAATCACCACACATAAGGATTAAAAACAATAATAAAACTGCGTTTTAGTCTTGTTACTACACTATACCCCCTGGAAACACCCAGACGAACATCTGAGTGGACGCCTCTGGATCGTTTTCGTGCATCTGGCTGACAGACCTCTTATTTTCGAGAAAAGGCTCGCTTTGAGGTAGCTAGTGTAGGATTACAACGAGGCCTCAAAAAGGCTTGAAAGGCGTTTTTTTAGATAATTCTTGAACTTAGCCTGCTATAGTCAAGTTCCTGCTAGTCATACACCAAATTACATAATTGTATTGTTTTGTTACAGCTAGCATAGCTAGCTATGCTCAGCAATGTCAGTAATTTTTTAAAAATCATCCATGTATGTTTTATAGTTAATAAGAGCTGTTTTTGATGATATTATATAAGTGTGATATAAGCTTCACCTGTTTTTGATGATATTATATAAGTGTGATATAAGCTTCACTAATAATTTCCAACTTTTTACACTTGCTTTTTTTTTTAAAATATTGGTCTTTTAAGAGAAGAAAAGTGTTTTGCAATTTTTGGAAAATTCGCAGAAGTGTATTATACTAAAGGTAAGAAAAATCATGAACTGCTAGCTAGCTACAGTTTTTTTTTATGAAAAATGTCTCCTTATTGAAACTTTATTGGATTTGTAGCAAATGCATCACACCAAGTAGTCTTCACATCATCATGATCATTCTCGGCTTAACGTTCGTTTTTTCCATGCTAGCATGGGTTGGAACGGGGTATATTAATGACCCTCTTCCAATCTGATCTAGACTGTGTTAGATCTAAACTAACTTAACAAATGAATATATTTATGAAACTAACTAGGTTTCTTTTTCTGCCATTTGCCTCCTCACTGTTAAGCTATAGTGAGGGACCCAGCATATTTTTTTACCACTGGAAAATCGAAATACTTAATCTTGGTTTCCATCTGGTGTTAATTCGCGTTATAAGCAGGTGCGCTAATTGGAGTTAATTTTTTAACGCTTAATGGATACGTCAATGAATAATTAGCGTGCCTGTTTTAACTTGAATCAACGTGCAGGCTAAATAGTATTTTTTTTCTCAATATTTTAATGCCAGTCAGCACATGCAAAAATTAAGCAAATTATTGGTGCAAAAGCCATTTCTACAAGTATTTTTCTTCATATTGGCAAACAAAAAAAAATTTCTTTATATATATACTAATTTTTTTCAGAAGATGGTAACATTCGCATTTCCATTGATTTACATAAAATTCACAACATAAAATCTTGATTGCTTTTTTTGTTTTTTGTTTCTTCTAGATTTGACCTAAAAAATCCATATTAAAACGTCCTTGTCAATGTTATTAGATGTATTTCATTAACGTAAAGAATTAAAATAAATTAAATCATTAAAAACAAAATTAAATCTTTAAAAACAAAAATAAATCTTTGTGCAAAATACTCATGATTAACTTAAGGACAGAAATTAGTGTGGAAAAATTAATTTAATTTAACGGCAGATGGTAACCAAGCCTTAATGTTTTTCATTTAATGTTGGATAAATTACGTTATGTTGCAAATAAATTTTATGCTAGAAGATTGGCCACACTTTTGATTGGTTATATACTATTTTGTTCTTCGCTCACATGGTAATTATCAAGTAATACATTTTTTATCTTTTAGAGTAAATGGTTTTTTTAAGAATGTAAAGTATGGCTGCACTGATTGTTACATAAAAATTGGATTTGCTCTGTGAAGTGCTAGTGAAGCTTAACCTACAGGTTGTAATAGTTTTAATAACAACATGCACAAAACTGTGTTCTGTTAAATAAGTGTGTTTGTTTTTTTATATACATGGAAGTGATGTATCCATAGTTTAGTTTGGGCACACCATGAGCGTGAGAGTTTGAAAGTCAACTTAGGGTCTGGGGGCGAAAATTTGACGGTTTTTTGGCTAAAATCACATTCTTTTAAGCGAATTAAAACGTGTATTACTTAAGATCCTATAAACAAAGTCACTAATTTAACGTGTTTAACATGGCATGTTACTACAAGGTTTATATGACAGACATGTAGTTAGAGTTAGTAACGATCTTCATGCTAACACTTCAAGCTCTGCCATATTTTGTTGGATTATGATCAAGATGGTACCATTTTATGATCAAACTGGTACCTATTGGTACTTTGCCACAGGAAGCCTGACACCCCTCCAACTGAACTACTAGGGAGTGCACACCCACGCAAGCTAATAAAATTGCCGGAACACGAGGGAAATTCTACCACAGCTTCTCCTTACATATGAACTACAGTATTCCTTTGTCTGTTATATATATAAAAAATCACAATAATTTTAAGACATTACAGTCTTTTTCAGGAATACTTGAGTAGGCGTGCAATGATTTGCATGTGCAAATCAAGTAACATGTGCGATGTAAAACGCACATGCAAAGGATGTTATGCGTCGGATACAGGCTCCGAGGTAATCCTTTTTCCGGTAGAAAAGTTGGGGACGCTTGGATTTCTTTTTTAAAATTGTCGGATAAAAATAACACTTGTGGCATAAAGAAAAAACTCAATTAAATTCGGACCTGCTATGGTTTTCAATTGTTGTGTCAAATAAAGAAATTATCTACAATTAAATCCATGATAAAATGTCTGTTTCGTCTGTAAGTGCAGTTTTGCAGACTTGCTTTATCTGTGCTCCGTCGGATAACGAAGACCAATGACGAAGGGGCTAGGCAAAAGGGATTTATGTCTACGTAGTTCTTTTAACTAAGTCAGGAGTCGGTGAATGATTAAAAGGACCATGACTTTTCAATAATTCTGAGATTTAAAAGTGTCCGACCAAGACGAAAATCTAAACGTTCGTAACGAGCTACGGACATGTTTGACCGAACTGGAAATGTGGCAGACATTTTGTCTGACGAGTCTCCAAAAATTACTTTGAGGACTGCCATTGCATGCTACAAAATGGATTTTTAGGTTGATTTTCAAAACTCAATACTTATTTTTCAGACCTGCGATTAATCACACCTGAAACGATTAAGGCGTGTGCCAAGGCGTGCGCGTGTAATCTCACGCCTCTCCTGAAAAAGACCAACATTAGCCTGCCAAAAAGAGTTTATTCAAACTTAATATGATTTCTTATACGCTGTTAAATGATTACAGTAATGTTATTTTTCTTTTATGGATTAAATAAGAAAACCTTTTCTTACCCACTTTTTACTAATTTGGGCACTTAGTTTGGGCACCCAAACCAGGATACTGACGTCTAAAACCCTCTGGATACGCCACTGCATCATCTTACCTTTGCGTTTTCTTTGTCATACTTTTTAGATAATAAAAAAATGGATGATGAATACATTCATCCTACATCCACTTTGCAGCAAACACCACTTTTGACAACATTTCAACCAGTTGCACCTGCATCTGTTGCAGTATCACAAATAACGCCATCCAATTATTTGACTAAATCGCTTGCCTCAACTACGGGTAAGTTGAATAATGTATGTCATTGACGGAAATTAAGTGTGCGCAAGTTCAATTAAACTCACTGGAAAATTTTATGAATAAAGGTAGGCGCTGAACAGGAATTAAAACGAAATGGTGATTCCTATGATAGATAGTTGTTTCATTGACAATGTAAAAGTGATAACATAACTAAGATTGTTCAATATATTTTTTATATAAACAAGAAGCCCTGGGGGCTCTAAGAATTTCCGCTCGCTACCAAAATATTTGATGACAACCTGCTAATTTGTTGTGTTATCATGCCAAACATTCGAAGAGGTTTGGTGCATGAAGCTCTGAAGATAAAGCACACAAGTGACATTATATCTTACAGCAAACGCAAACAAAACGAAACGTGTCATAATAAACTCACATTTTAAAAGAAATTGCTAACAAAAAATACAGCCTATCATTAATGGTTGAAAGTCTTGCGATTGAAACGTTTATGGTCTTAACGGCATTTACTTGACAAAAAATCAAAATTTTGATGTGACCATTATGTTCAGCATACTTTTTTTGTTAACTTTGCCAATTTTTGTTAGAAATGAAGTAGTTCTAATTTTTGGCCCAATTTTGGCCTAAAATGTCATTTAAGATGGCAAAAAAACAAAATCATGATGTCACCATTATGTCCAGCATACTTTTTTTGTTAACTGTGCCAAATTTTGTCAAAAACAAATACCAATTTTGGCCTGAAACGTCATTTAGACGACTTCCCAGTACTTAGGGAGCTTGGGTACGAAGTTTAAATCTGTGACATTGCAATTGACCATTTGGGACAGGGTTAGTTAGTTAGTCAGTTATAGCAATACTATCCTCTTCTCAGAGGAACGTGAAATCCCAGGGTCGATTTTTTATCAAAAAATGCTCAGAAAGAAAAAAAACGACGGTTTTAAAGAATTTCCTACGCCTTCGGGCGCGGAAATTCAATAAATATATTTTTAAAAAAAAATTAACAATTTTAGATCATTTTAAATGTTAAATTTTGGATGTTTAGTTTAATTATAACAACTTAATGTTAAAGGCCTGAACAGACGGAACAATTTTGCAGATCAATTTTCAAAATAAAATATTGAACTAAAATTGTGTATATACTTTTAAAAAATAATAGAATGGTAATACTCAAATGACGTAAAAAACACAAATCAATATTCGAAAATTGATGCAATAAAATCAAACTGGTTTGATTTTATTAAATCAATTTTTCGTTGAAGCAATATTATTTCAAAGAAATCGCCATCTGCTCACTTCCTTTCGAAACTCACGCTCGGATTTTCATTCATTTTAAATGTTTTTATGCACGTAAAAGAGAGTTAATAGTAGTAGAAATTGTGATGCGTTTTTTTAGTTGATTTAAATTTGTTTTTCTTTATAAACTACTGTTAAATAAAGGATTAAATAAATAAAAGTAAATAAAGATAGAAAAACGCGACTGAAAATTATGTCATTTTAAATTATCTGACATTTTTTTATTACCAACAAAATTTAGATCGTACCAAAATTCGCCAATTTTAATTCGTTCAGAATTGTATATTATATGCTCCCTTTCATTTCTGTGATGGAGCCAATCTTTCACCCCTACAGTTCTTTTTTTCTAAATTTTACTTCATGTAAAACTGTTTACCTGATGTTGTGATAAATTAAATTCAGATGTTTCTTTATATTGTATCGTGCATGTATACAAAAATATTAAATTTATTTAAGAATTGAATAATTATCGACCAAAAATTTTTGCGTGTATTTTTTTTAACAATATTCCGACATATAATAATTTTTGAAAATTGATCTACAAAATTGTTCCGTCTATTCAGGCCTTAAAGCACTGATATATGACATTAGTATTCTTTTACCTGATTTATATTAATAAAAGAGTACTACTTGTGACGTTTAGTGTTGGAAACATAAATGAGGGTGCGACAGCAGTTAAAAGACCCTAGCCCAGCCCTGTCAAATAATTAGTGCACCCCTGAGAATTGAATAGTGTCAAAATATGTTTGACAATAACTATTTCAAAGTGGAAAAAAGGCTAAATTTCTAATTTTTAAGATACATATTTAAGATAAATGTTATTTGTTTAATAATGTTTGAGGTTATAACTTATTTGAGAGTGAGAGGTAAAAGCTGTAATATCTTTGCACTTAAAAAATGGTACTTAATGTATAGCATAGAAATGTTTGATGTATTTTTGCCAACTTCAGTAATTTTATTGTTATATGCCATCTTTCAAGTAAGTATACCATGGCAACATTTCAAAATAATTTTGTTTGGTAAATCCAACCCTCTCGATGTGCTTCTAGACTGAAGTAACTTATGAATCCTCATCACTACACCACTAATCTAACTCTCATGGCTAAAACGTGTCTTAACGGTTGAAGAGAATTAGGTTCCAAGGATTTTTAATTCATGTCACTGGTTTCATAAGCTCGCCATACTATGTCACCAGGTTTTTAGGTCTATCGATAAGGGAAGAGTGATTGCTTTTACTCATGCAAAAACTCACCCAATTCTGAGAAATGAGAAACTAACTGAGCCATTAATTGCTCCCCCAATTCCACAAAAAATTTGTCTGGCTGAGCAAAATTAATTATCTTATATGTAAATCAATGTTATATTTCTTATTATTTGGAGTAAAAAATAACCAAAATATAAAAAAGACAAGATTAGGTAAAATTTAGCTAAAATTTATAAAATTTATAAACTTATTCTATTGCTTGCCCATTCTAAATTAATGTAACCTTGCAATGTATTACTCTGGTTTTATTTTCTTATTGATAGGCTTGGGTTTTGCTTCACAGGCTGCAGGTAATGTGATAAATTGATGGCCTCCCTAAAATCTGGAACCATTGCCATGCTTTACTCTGTCTAGAATACATTTTCTGATAAGTTGGAGAAAGATTCCACTTTGCGTTTATCAACAATCTCCTGCTATTAGCAATAAATTTGTAACGTCAGTTTCACTACGAATGATCACCTCCAGAACTATTGTGATTGTTGTCTTTTCATGATGTTCATAGCAGATAAACTGTAATTTTTTCCATGAGCATTTTTTTTTTGTAAATAATTACTTATTGCCTGAATTTGTACGGGTGGTGCAGAACAATATAATTCTAAACATTGTAGGTGTTATTCAGCCAGATGTTTTACCAGCAGTGATGCCAAAAAATCTGGTTCCAAGCAAGCCTATTGCAGTACAACCTGTTCTTTATCCTGGTGTGGAGCGGTCATTGAATCGAACAGTATCAAGTCAAGGTAGTACCTTCTTGTAAAATGTGTCTATTATAAAGTTATGGTGTATTCAGGGACTAATAGGGTAAGTTGGCTGAAAATTAAAAAAAAAATGTTCAAAAAATTCAATTTAAACTAACCTATAATTTCTTTGTTGTGTTTTTGAGCTATTTATGTTTATTGTTAATTGACTAATTTTAGAACCAATACAACAAAGACTTATTGAAACATATTCCAAGAAATTACTAATTACTAATGATTTAAATACCTTCAAAACATTGTATTTAACAAGCTAACGAAACACAATAAAGTTTGCAAAGATGTTGTTTTAAAGCCAAGCCATATGGAATGTAGTAATAGATACAATTACCTTCCCTAGTGCTTATTAAATTACATGTTGTATAAGACACTAAAATTTATTTAATTGAATGCTGTTCCTTTTTGCTTCTAAGTATAATTATTTTTATAACAACACTAAGATTGGTTCATGTATTAGAACTATTATCACTTAGTTGTTGATTTTTCACATAATTATTTAGGCTTACACAAAGGGGTCATTTATGCCTTCTCACAATATTCACCATTTGTAAGTATCCCTGCACCCGCCACTGCAAATTTATCCCATGTTGTTGGTGAAAATGACAACAGCAATCTTGGCCCTGAAGATGTTGCAGAAGTGCGACAGATGACAAGTGCCGCAGCAGCAGCATCACTACATGAGCATACACCTCGTTTAAATTGCGGTAATGTATTGCGTAGTCTCTTTATCTTTGAATATATTGAATTGTTCTGTGTTTTTTATGCCTTATTGCTAACTATTATTTAGGCAAGTGCCAGAATGGTGGTGAACTGCGCCTATCTGAATTATCTGAGAAGCTTAATTCTATTCATGTACCTGATGGTTTTTGTCTTGTTGGTGCAAAATCACCTATGTTGCCAGGAATAACGTTAGTGACAGTTGTCGACCGGAGGTACTTACCAGGAGATCCCAACACTATAACGATGTTAGGATTTAGTGGTAGGTAATGTTTTACAGTACAGTCTGAATGTAATCTAGCGTGTACACGCTAATATCACACCTTTGCGTGGAGGACGGCAGTCGTTTGTCTTTTGTTATAATTAAATCTCTTGAGGGTTTTGCGAGTTTATATTTGCGTGTTAAAAAACAATGCGCTCGCGAAGAAATATCAGAGCAATTATATTTCTTGCAATAGTGAGATGCATTGTGTAAATGTATTGATAAGCTATTCCCGTAAGTATTAGCATGAAGTAATTAAATAATAAAAATCTTTCGCGAAGTTTCATAATACATTGCGCAAGAATGTATTGTTGATTAAATTACTTGAAAAGATTCCAGCGAGTGTAATTTAAGAAACATATGAGAAGCATTGTTCACAACTATTAAATGACTCACACGTTTTTTTTATTAAAAGAATACAACTACGGTTTATTTTTGTAAAACAAATGGTGTATATTCTGAAATACTTGCATACTTTTTTATTGTCGCTTTTCGTTAATAAGCTTTTATAATGCGTTCTTAAAAAACATTTCTATCACCGCTTTTTGTTTTTAAACTTTTAAAATGCAATCTAAAAAGGCATGTCTATCGCCGCAGACAAATTTAACTTTTCTAGACAAATGACATTTCGTAAAAATACAATGGTGTCCATGACGAAAAAGTTTATCGAAGTAACTTTATATTAAAATACTATTTCTAATTTAACTCTGATGACTAATTTTGTAATGGAACGCAAACAACTAAACTTTCATATTTAATTACTACAATTAAAAATTTGTAAAGAGTTTGCGCAAAATAGACTGCTAAAATTGATCTTGCAACCTATTCTGATTAAACAATCAATCGCGTGGAGTCATTGTTTATCAGCGAGGCAATTATTTTCTTAATAAAAAACAAAAGTTATCGCAATGTTATTGTTCTGTGTAACTATTCATGCGAGTTTCGCGTCCGCGGTAGATTACATTCAGACTGTACTGAAGTCAATAAGTAATGCTAGGATTTTTTAAAACAAGATTTTTGATGCACACAAGTAACTTCAGATAATGTACTGAAGTTCTTAGAATTATAAAAGACTTCATTATAAAAATTTCACATTCCTATTATCCTAGAACTAGACATAGCATTTCTGCAATGCATGAAATTGAAAGGCTTTATGGTAAAGTTTTTTCCCCAGCTGTGAGATGTGTAATATACTAAGTCACACGGTGCGGGTATACATGGTGAAACAAAGTGGTAAAATTAAAAAAATTAAAAAGTGTTATGGAATTTGAATTATTTGTTTACTTTTCTTTGTTTGTTTACTAATTTTTTAGAATCTGGTCCAAGTAAAATAGTTGTCTCTTTACAGTAGATTTTAAACTTTTTATTGCTTTTTTTAGTACCTTTTAATGAATTCTGTTTTAGCTTGCTTTGCTATACAAACCCCTGTGTAAAATGAGTGGATTGTGTGCACTTTTAGAAAATTTTGATTTCCAAGTATGATTTGATTTTTAAGTGTTTCTAAAAAAAACAGAAGAAGTTAACATTAATATTTATTTTGCATTCAAAACTTGTCTGCAAGTGTTCCCTTTGACGTCACTATGGCAGCTACATAATGCTTTAATTGTTATTCTTGTTTTTAAATTTAGTTGTTTGTGTACTATACAGGTTGAGAATTGTTGTTTTGACTAAGCTAAAAAAAAAAGCATAACAATATTGAAACATGTCTAATATCAAACACCAGTCCTGATCATTATAGCAAAAAACGTTGTTGTTTATTTGGTTTGGTCAAAAAACCCAACAAATATGCAGAATGAAAAAACTTTAGCAAAAAAAATAATATTTTTGTTACTATTTTTTTTAAGTAGCAGAAAACTTTAGCCGTCCAAAGATGCCAGTTAAACCTACAAACTAAAACTGACACTATTAAAATTCATAAAAAGATTTTATGGACGTCTGGGTGACTTTTTTGCCATCGAATAAGCTAGAAAAATAAAATTATATATTTTTATTTTGGCCTTACAACACAGGAAAACATACACAAGAATATTCTTAATTTTTTTGGATTTTTAAGCATATTATTATATCGTATTTACGCCTCTCGTTTGAATTCTGATGGAGCATTATAAGGCTTTGTAAGTGCCAACAACCACATAAAAACTCAATTCCACTCTAATTTGTGTACTTATACAATACATTTTGCCATTCACTGTAGAAATGACCTTAATCCATTTGCTGAATCCCTTTTTCATTGTTATGGAAATTTTAGATCAAAAATATATCTGTTTTTCAAGATTGAAGTAATTCTTTAAGTTGGCACTATTTTGATATTTTTTCAAATTGTTATATGAAAAGTCATTTGATTTTTACAAAAAATTCACAATTAGCGTATTAAGTATTTTGCAATTATGCAAAACATAGAATTTAAGGCATTACTTTTTTGTAAACAGTACCATTATTAACATCAAGTTAATCATTCTACTCTTTAAATATGTGATTGTTTTAAGGAAACTGTATTGGTTGTGGTGCTACTGGTTTCAGATATTTCACTGAATACTCTACCCACATCAACTTAAAACTTGCAACCCAACCCAAGAAACAAAAACACTTGAAATATTATATTGCCAAGAATCAAGATGGAAAATTTGGCAGGGGTCCTCTTATACCTTGGAAAGGAACAGGTAATATACACTTACACATTAAGAAAGCATGTATAGTTTTTTGTTTATTTTTTACATGTATTTTTACCTAGAAACTAGAAAACGAAGTGTTCCGGCGCATAATCTTCACCTACTTGGCCGAACACCTGCAGTTGTACCATCTATTACTATTGCTTCACAAGGTGCATTTCCATATTGCATTAGTTTGTGTTATTTTTATTTGGTATCCCTGTCTCTGAAATAATGACTTTATTTTATTTAAAATGATAGCTGAATTGCTACTTTGTGCAGGTTGAGGAATATTCATGCATATATTTCCTGTTGGTTCTTCAGTATTGTTTTTAATATTATGTTTTTTTATAGAACTTTACCAACCTCCTATTATTGTTTCAACTGATATTACATCTGATCGCGAACCTGTACTCAAAAAAGTTAAATTGATGTTGGACGAAGAACAGAAAATCACTGATGCAAACACCTCAGTTAAAATGAGCATAGGATCTGATCCACAAGGTAACAATGACAACGTTAGACAAACTTTTTAGACTCTGTATAAAAATAATTACATTTCTTGTTATATTCAATCAGCGTCTCTGGTCAACTAAACAGTTTTTTTTTTCATAGATAGATTGATAGATTTTTGATCAAAAGTTGTTGTTTTTTATTATTTTTTATGTGAGAGATTTGCAGTAGCTAGCAATCCTTGATAATATATAGTGACTCTATGCTATAACGTTCTTTTTAAATTTAGATGTTGAAACTGAAGAGAATGATGATGATCACACAACAGAGGCTGATGCCGATTTAGCATTCAAGTTACCAGTCTCCTCAATTTGTGGTGTTCGGCCAGTACTCTTACTGTGTCAGCACAACCCATGTAAACTTCCAACCTCTGTAAATGACATCATTATTAGTGACTTGCTTGTGGACTGTTTTGAGTGGCCAGATACATTTATGCATGGTACAGCTAACACATCCAATGTAGAGTCCTGCAATGCTAATGCAGTCACCACTCAAAACCACAGTAATGTTGAACAAAGTGCAGCCAACATGTTGGTTAATATGGGATGGAATTCATCTGCAGATCCACCTGATCAGTCTATTAGTGTTAAGGACAGTGATTTAGTGGTGCAAATAAAGAAAGAAGCAAACGTGCAAAATAGAGATCATTCTGGCTCATCCTTAACTTTGCAAGCTGCCATCATACTTACAACTCAACATTTGTGCAGCCTCGATGATACCAGTATTAGTAAGGAGCATATTGAATTAATGCTAAGCAAAGCTAAGATAGAAATTCATGGTTCTATGAACCAAGGGCATTCTATCGGAAAATACTTAATTCAAAATCCCTTGCAACTTTCTCTTATGGTTAATCTGCAATGTAGTGCATCAAATGGTAGAGTGAAGGCCATCACTTCTACTAACTCTTTCCAAAATGGATTTTATAAAGCATTACGATGGATTCATGATACATTCTACATGTCAGCAGTTTCCAACAAAAAACTGTTGATTCCAAATTTTGTTATTATTTTATCTACCCCACCGAATGGACCAACAGAATTTGGGGTGTTGGTTACAGGAATAAGTCATGCAAAAATTATTGCAGAATGTCTTGGTATCAATCACATCATGCAATCTATAAATAACAGGCCACAAAATGCCAGACTTCAGTTTGAAACTGATTTAATGAGATTAAAAAAGCAATTTCACCAAACATCCGAAGCTTTGAACTTGTTAATAACAATGTTTGAAGATGCCCGTGAGAATATGGTGTATGTTCCTTTTAATGCATATGCTGGAATGAGAATCAGACATTCTCAAGCACAAGAATACAAGCCAACGGTAGCTCCTATCTCTGCGGTACCACCTCATACCAAAGGAATCTTTGCAAACCAGTACGCCATGGCCAATCAGCTTCTTTCACAAGTGCGCAACATTGCTGAAAATCCAGAAATCCTTGATTTGACATCGTACTTAAAAGTGGAAATTCTCATTGTTGTACCTCCAACAATATCGCTGTATTATTTGACAGTAAAACGTCTTTGTGAATCTGGAGTACTTAACTATTTGGGTTTGGAGACGGAGGATGTCAGTAGTAATTTCAAAGTCGGGGGAAAATATGTAATTACATACAGCGATTGGCCAGAATCAGTTAGCCGTTGGAAGAGTTTTGTGCACAATTGTCAATCTTCTCATGATACCTTGTTTTTGTTAATCTTTGATCAAGCTCAGCGCTACAGTTTACCACAAGGTATGCCAGATGTTTTGCCCAATTTAAAAGAGGTATTTGAATCACCCAATGTGCTTCCGGTTTTTGTAACAGCTGTTCCTTATATGTTCCAAACAAGAAAATCCTTCATTGATCCTGATAATGAAGTTTATTGGACAGATGCCAGAAGAACATCAGGTATGTCAATGCTGTACTGCACCCAGGCTTACTCCTCCTCTATAAATTACTTGTGTCATGCCATTTCATTTGTGCCCTGAGTAACCCCTTCTCTATAAGTCTCTTTTGGATTACTAACCAACGTGCATAACGTTTTCCGTGTAGTTAAATATTAAGAAAACAAAGTTTAAACTTCCTCATTATTAATCTGTTTTATACTTCTGAATGTTACACTATGGTAATCAAATTTTCTGTCAGCTAAAGTCTATTGTGTATTGTGTCTTTTTTATTCAGCTGTTATGAAAAACATGGACGAAAAATGCATTATGATCAATGATCAAGACATGATCTATTTTGGCACAAAAGAATTCTGTGAGTCTACCCGTTGGAATCAGCAGTATGCGTTAATACGCCATGAAGAAACCTTTGATATAGCTGTACCTAAAGCTAACAGGTTGGCTTAAAGTCTGCAGAGTATTTTTCGTTAATATTATAACCCCCTTCTTTTTGCCTTAAACGTTGCATGGTTAAATGATACTCAAAGCATTAATTGACTTTAGGCTAAATGACATCAGTTACAGTGTTGTTCAAGGCTTTGTTCTCCTGCGCTTATACCAGGCGTCACTAATGGTTGCAGGTGGTATCAAGCCTGCAGAGCCATACGCAGTGATGTCTATTATTCGCATGGTAAACGATGTTGTTGAGTCACCTTTACGAAATCCGGACGGCAGTGGATACATGTTAATGATTCGTATTCCAAGCAAGTATATGGGGAAATATTTTCACGAGGTCTTGCTGAAAACCAGAAACAGGTATTTTTACTATATTTCACCAATGCGTAAATGTATTAATCGGCCATTGTGTGGGTTTAGAAGACATTAGGTGCATATGCAGTTTGGTTGAGAGGTACATGTGAATTACAATGTTTAGTTTGGGATTTGAATATCGTTTTGATGTAATATACGACGATGGAGATCAGGAACTTCAGATTGGTGACTTCTTTTTGGATCGAATGAGAATGTGGAGGCGAAAAAGAGGTTAGAATTTTTTCATTTATTTTAAATGTTTAGTCATTATTTTGGCTTTTAGAGTGACAAAAATTTCTCGTCTTTTGCACTAGGCTGGAAGGAAGAAAGTGCTAGCAAGTGGAAACCTCAGTGCTTAGAAGATTTGTTGGATTTACCCTGCATACTTATTCTGTCGGGTGAAGACAGAGCAGGAGAAACTTTTCCAAGGTTTATAAACATCGATATTTACTTTGTATTAAATGAAGCTTGCTTTACACACTGAGTTCCGTCCTTGAGATTTTAAGAAATCTGCCATTGTTAAAAAGGAAATGTAAAAAGCGTTTTTTGTTATATCTTTTTCATTAAATATTTCATAAAATTTTCAAATAATTGACTGAAACTATTTTAAAAATATTTTGAGAATTAATCCTGTTTTGCGATTATTTTTTTAGGTCGTTAAAATATGCAGACTTTAACGTATTTAACCACAGCAGTTTTCATCGTTCCACCATTGAATCTGAGATTGGTTCTGTCGCTTGCTACTTGAGCGTCAATGCAGGTACACATTTGGCTATATCAGGCAAGCCGGTGGTGATGAATAATTTACGAACAGGTGTAGGAACAACTTATTTATCACAGAGGAGAATGCATCTATTAAAAGGTTTGTGGTAGTTTTTCTTCTTCTTCTTGTTGTAGTTTTTTATATGTATATTTTTATCAGTTAGCTGCATTTCTCGCTATTTTTTTCGAGATTTTTAATGTTCTTTAATGTTAGAAATTTTTCTTGGGGACGTGTATGGCATTATACACCTCGCAGTGTTATGCTTGTTGTATAAATGCTTGTGATATAAATGTAGAAATTATTGCAGGCTGTCAGTTAATGATTTATTAGTAATTATCAATAGATGACTTGCTATTGCAGGAAAATAAAGGAATTCAATTGGATAATAATTATTTTTAGAAGATCTGATTGGTTAAAAAACTATTTGCTTGCCCAAAAAATGTAAACAAAGCCTATAGCAAGTCATCTATAGACAGTAAGATGTTTAAAGGTACTGTCCGATTAAAAAACAATATCTTTTCTTTTGTTTTATTAAGTATCAAAAATAACGAAGATTGCACTCTTAAACAACAAAGATTTATCCAATACTTAGCACCATCGTTTGTTTGTTTTGATCTTGCTGCACTAGCCTACCATCTTCACGAACTTTCGAACGCGGCAAAAGGACTGGGTCAATTCATTATTCAGCACATTTTTGCTTGTGACGTAGTTACCTGGCTTCTTATTAGGCGAACCCCCCCCCCCCGACTTGCGCATCGAACGACTAAATGTTTACAGTTGACTCTCTCTATCTCGAACTCGCAAGGGACCAGAAAATTTGTTCGAGATAGAGAAAGTTCGAGATAGAGAAAAATTGACAAAAATTGGATTTTTTCGTAAAAAACGTATTTTTAACCTTCAGTGTATCGGGAATTGATAGAGGTCAATGAGAGATGTTAAAATGTTAATATTCAATGCACAAGACTTCTTTTAAAATAAATACATAAAATAAATTTACAGCTTCATTTAAAGAAATCGGTTATGTCTTTTTGTTTAAGTGATGCCACTCTGTCTTCATTATACATTTTTCGAATTTGGAGATAAGCATTTGCATTTCATTGCCTTTTTCGCAACACATTGCTAGATCTTTCAAAATATCA
This sequence comes from Hydractinia symbiolongicarpus, assembly GCF_029227915.1. Lineage (NCBI taxonomy): Eukaryota > Metazoa > Cnidaria > Hydrozoa > Anthoathecata > Hydractiniidae > Hydractinia > Hydractinia symbiolongicarpus. The sequence continues at coordinate 7,379,771 of NC_079882.1, read as the reverse complement.
ATACTACACTCGACTTTTGATCTTGATGGTTTTTCGACAACTATATCAAATGAATCATCCTCCATGTCACTGCCATCGTCTTCAGCTTCGTCGTCCTGAGATTTCCGAAATTCATCAATGATATCCTCATTAGAGATTTGAGGGGCGGTTGCGATAACCTCATCATCCAAGGTCACAAGATCATTAGCACTGAGATCATTTGGTACCAATGATGGATTAGCCTCTCTTAAATCATCCAAACTTTCTTGAAGATCTTTAAATGGGTCATCCGAATCAGCAATAGCATCCTGTTGTCCTGTAGAAGAGATTCCAGATTTCTTAAAACAATTGATGATGGTTTGTTTAGTTACAGCCTCCCAAGAATCAGCCAGCATCTTCATTCCGCTTAAAATTGAAATCTTTAGCAAAGGTTTGTTGTTCTCCAAAGCACTGCACAGCAAACGTACAACTCTCCTTCGGTAATGCGCTTTTAAACTTCGTATGACACCTTGGTCCATCGGTTGCAACACAGACGTTGTGTTAGGGGGCAAAAAAACGAGATGAATGTTTGTTAAGTTCGAGATCGATGGGTGTGCTGGACAGTTGTCGATTATAAGAACGATTTTTCTTCCGTCTACACGAAACTTTTGGTCCAGTTTCCGGACCCAGTTTTCAAATATTTCACTATCCATCCAACTTTTCTTTTGTGATGTGTATTGGCAAGGGAGATGTTTGATGTTATTAAAGCAGCGAGGTTTTTTTGATTTGCCAATGACGAACATTGGCAACTTTTCTCCAGTAGCACTTGCTGCGGCCATTCCAGTGAATCTCAACTTGCTCTTCTTCCCCCCAGAACACTTTTCTCCTTTGAGGTGGTATGTTTTCTCGGGAAGACATTGGTAAAACAAACCAAATTCGTCTGCGTTGAAAGTGTCCTCCAATTTGTAATTCGACAGAATGGTTGGGAGCGTGGTTTCGTTCCAGGAGCTTGTCATTTGATTTGTAACTGACTTACATTCACCACCGATAACTTTCAAGGAAATGCTGTGCCTGAAAAAGTAAATAAATAAAAATGTTTCGTGTAAAGCAGCCCTTAATATTAATCGAACATAACACAATCGAACATAAATTTTAAGATTGGTTCGATTCAATTCTTATCTGTTTACAAATTATATTGTTGAACACGTGGAGTGTAGTAGAATCTGTAATGAACAATATGGCTATAATTTTACTGGGACAAGAAATTGAATTAACTGAAAATATGCCACTCGTCGTTTTGTCTTCCACTGACATTACATCTTACATAAAAGGGTACCATGTTTACAAAAGTTTATGGACATCAGTCCAACAAGAAAAACTACAAGGAGAAATGGAACCTCACAACCCTGTCGACAAATACGCTGTAGCCGTTAAAAAAGATGGGAAACTAGTCGGACATTTGCCGTTAGGAGAAAATGGAAAGTTTGCTAAAACCATATTTTATTTTCTCCGTGCTGATCAATTTGGGAGATGTGATATAACTGTTACTGGAAAGGCAGTTAATCTTGGAGATGGTGATGGAATGCAGGTTCCCTGTGTTCTAAGCTTATCCGGGCAAAAGTCAATGGTAGAGATTTTGAAAAAACAGAAGCTGTAATTTTAGTGTTTGATATGTAATCACGTTGTTTTTATACACGAAATGAAAATTATAACTATGTTATTTACCTTTTTTTCCATTTGTCCAGCCAACCATCGGAAGCCTTGAAACTTGAACAATCAAAGTTTGCAAAACTGAGTGCCTTTTCTTTTATCAAATTGCCATCGATCGGAATGTTTTGGCTTCTTTGAACAGTAAACCATTTGAAAACAGCCTTGTCTATCTGCTCATAATCACAGCCTCGAACCTTTTTCGAACCAGACGCGGTTTTTTGTTCTTCCAAGCTTTGTAGGATCTTATGTTTTTTTTTCATCCAAGTTGAAATTGTATTTTTGGGGATCCCGTATTTTTCTGCTGCCTCCTTGTTTGACATTCCTTTCTCGATTTCCCGAATTATTTGACATTTTTGAATTAAAGAAACGTTATTGAGTTTTCTTTTTAAAGCCGACAAAACCTTCTTGAGGTGAAGAACCTCAAGAAGGTTTCTGGTTCAAAACACTGTAAACAATGTTTTGTGAGTGACTTTAGAATTCGAACGTCAAACATTTTCGTTCGAAAATGGAACATTTTAATTCGATTTTTAGTGTAAATAGGTTCTTAAATCCGGAAAAGTTCGAGATAGAGAGAGAAACAGTCAGACGGGACCGAGATTTTGGTTCGAGATAGAGAGGTATTCGAGATAGAGAGGTTCGAGATAAAGAGAGGAAAATAGCTTAGAGCCTACACAAATGTCCAAGGGACCGAGACTTTGGTTCGAGATAGAGAGATGTTCGAGATAGAGGGTAGTCGAGATAGAGAGAGTCAACTGTATTTATAATTTTTTTCCTTTGTTTAAAAAAGTTCTTCATGAAGATAGCAATGAATGAAAATATTTCGCAGGTTCTAGGATTTCAATTCAAGCCGGAAAGAACAGCGAATGATGAGCTAGTTCCGACTTTTCAAGACGTAGACGAACATAACATTGGAAACCTTGTTGCTCCTACTCCTAAATGTGAGAGGATGCCCTCTGAAGTGTAGAATGTTTTTGCTGTCACGAGACAGACTCTCAGTCTTTTTCAGGAATATTTGAGTAGGTGTGCGATGATTCGCACGTGTAAATCAAGTAACGCGTTCGATGTAAAACGCACGTGCAAAGAATGTTATGGCTGCGATACGGGCTCCGAGGTTATTTTTGTTGCGCATTCATTTTGCGGTAGAAAAGTGGGGGACGTTTTAAATCGTGAACCCCAAACACGATGATCGAGCGTCTACTGGTATAGCGACTCTCTCAATCTTAACTTCCTTTTCTACATGTCCGAAATAGTATGCATGACTATACTGTCATTTTTATATTTATTGTTGAATTTCCGCGCCCGAAGGCGTAGGAAATTCTTTAAAACCGTCGTTTTTTTCTTTTGGAGCATTTTTTGAGAAAAAATCGACCCTGGGATTTCACGTTGACGGACACAGATGCAAACTTCGTACCCAAGCTCCTTAACTACTGGGAAGTTTAGTATTGACGCTTCAGGCCAAAATTGGTATTTGTTTTCGACAAAATTTGGCACAGTTAACAAAAAAAGTATGCTGAACATAATGGTGACATAATAATTTTGATTTTTGTCACCTAAATGTCATTTTAGGCCAAAATTGGTCCAAAAATTAGAACTACTTTATTTTCAACAAAATTTGGAACAGTTAACAAATAAAGTATGCTGAACATGATGGTGACATCAAAATTTTGATTTCTTCTTACCTAAATGTCATTTCAGGCCAAAATTGGTCCAAAAATTAAGACTACTTTATTTTTAACAAAATTTGGCACAGTAAACAAATAAAGTATGCTGAACATGATGGTGACATCAAAATTTTGATTTTTTGCCACCTTAAATGTCATTTTAGGCCAAAATTGGTCCAAAAATTAAAACTACTTTATTTTTGACAAATTTTGGCACAATTAACAAAAAAAGTATGGTGAACATGATGGTGACATCAAAATATTGTTTTTTGCCACCTTAAATGTCATTTTAGGCCAAAATTGGTCCAAAAATTAAGACTACTTCATTTTCAACAAAAATTGGCACAGTTAACAAATAAAGTATGCTGAAAATGATGATGGTACAAAAGTTTGATTTTTTGTAACCTAAATGTCATTTCAGGTCAAAATTTATATAAAAATTAAAATGTTTTATTTTCGACAAAAATTGACACAGTTAATAAAAAAAGTAATTCAAAATTTTGAAAGTTAGTCAAAATTTTAATTTTTTGTCAACTAATGCCGTTTAAGACCATAAACGTTTCAATCGCAAGACTCTCAACCATGAATGATAAGCTGTATTTTTTGTTAGCAATCTCTTTTAAAATGTGAGTTTATTATGACACGCTTCGTTTTGTTTGCGTTTGTTGTAAGATATAATGTCACTGGTGTGCTTTATCTTCGGAGGTTCATGCACCAAACCCCTTCGAATGTTTGGCACAATAACACAACGAATTAGCAGGTTTTCATCAAATATTTTCGTAGCGCGCGGAAATTCTTAGAGCCCCCAGGGCTTCTTGTTTATTTTTCACAAGCAAATAGGCAAAAATATGCTTTGTTTTCAAATTAAAAAAAATCGTTATCCACGTGGCTTAAATAAAACTTCAAAATTCATTCAAAAAGTTCAGCTACACTTTAACAAAATTTTTACAGAAAAAAATTTATACCGCCCGTGGGTTTCGGTTTTACAGGCATAAAGAAAAAATCCATTAAATTCGGACCTGCTATGGTTTCCAATTATTTTGTCAAATGAAGAAATTATCTACAATTAAATCCATGATAAAATGTCTATTCCGCCTGTAAGTACAGTTTTGCAGACTTGCTTCATCCGTGCTCCGTCGGCGTTCACCTCCGCATTAGTTAAGAACCGCATGGCTGGATTTCTTGTGTAAGACCTGGTTACCAACGACGAAGGGGCCAGGCAAAAGAGATTTATGTCTACGTAGTTCTTTTAACTAAGTCAGGAGTCGGTGAATTAGCTAGGATGGTCAGGTTGGCTATGAATAGGCTTGCTCGTGGATTAAAAGGACCAGGACTATTCAATAATTTCTGAGATCTAAAAGTGTCCGACTAATACGGAAATCTATCGGACGTTTTGTCTGACGACTGTCCAAAAATTATTTCGAGGGCTGCCATCGCACGCTACAAAATGGATTTTATAGGTTGATTTTGAAAACTCAATATTTATTTTTCAGGCGTGCGATTAATCACACGCCTGAAACGATTTAGGCGTGTGCCAAGGCGTGCGCGGCGATCGCACGCCTCTCCTGAAAAAGACTGGACTCTATTAAATATTTTCAATTACATGGTATAAAAGTTTCTACTCCTTTATGAGTAATTCTTAGATGCGAGTGTGATTGAGTAATATTGTAATATTTTTCAGATAAAAAATGTATTACGGAACACGAAGAATTCCGAGCGGTGGTTTTATTGACGCTGTGAACATCTTTGGTGGCACTCCATGACAGAGAGTTTCGAACGACCACCTAGTTACCAGCCCCCACTCACCTCCTTAACATCCTTTTCTTTCCTCCGTTCAGATATTTCTCTGACTTTTGGTTTTTCCTTATACGGAAGATTTTTTTTTGGATCCTTAAGCAGCGAAAAAAAAATTTTATCCTGTTTTTTTCGACTGTTGTTAGTGCAATTCACAACAGCGCACCACGACATTATTCTGCCTCTCAACCTTACTGAATGTGCGATCTGAGTCTAATCTCTCTGTGGCGGGACATCTAGTGAAGAGGAAACTAATTCTTAATTATTGATTGGTTGTCTTTAGAGTAGCTGAAACAACTATGCAACCCTAAGGCTAAAGTCATATTGAACTTCAAGTTTTATTAGCGAAAGCTTCTTACTTAGGTTCGTACAGAATTAGCACAGTGTGTGTTTACCTTAAGGTCTAGACACATCTCTCGCCTTCGATTTTTTAATTCCATATGAATAATTCATAAAAAGCGGTCTTTCACAATTCAGGGGGTAAAATTACCAAAATTTTTAAACATATAAAATATCAGCCCTGGCCCACGTTTTATCTATTTTGGTCAGTTCGGCGCGCTCCAGGTAAATACGTCACACGCGACATATTATTTCAGCCTCGCTTTAGTGCCTATCATCCGCCATCCATATAAACAATCGAAGCGAGAGACCGCATGCTTTTTTTGTAAACAAAAATGAGATATTGTTCAGTTGGTGTTAGGAAAGAAAACAAATAATTATTTAATTATTTTATAGAAATTAGTTCCAAATAAGAATTTTTTGTCAAAATTTTAGTTGATTTTTAATCGGACAGTACCTTTAAGATAGACCTATAAAAATAAGAAATGTTTTTGTCCGTTGTTATTAATAACTCGACAGGTTTATTATGAATTGCAAGATAGCTGAGTTTTGAGGCGAAGATTGATAATATTTGTACAGTATCTTGCTAGTGTTGAAAACAAAGAAGATTGCAGTAATATGCAGTTGATGTGTTATAGTAGAGTATTCTAAGACCTGCACGCCACTAATGGCAAAATGTTATTTGTCTTTCCGTTTCAGTGTATTCGGCGACCCCTGTCAATCACTGCGGGTTGGTGTGAATTGTTCGGCCAAGAACGCTGTAATCATTTTTGATCAGTTTGAGTGCTTTTAAATGTCCTGTAGACTTGTAGATGTCTCAATGTCCTTTGCTGTAGAAGGGTCTGTGTCCTTGCGGTTTGAAAAAAGGTGTGGTCACTATTGTGAAAGAAAAGCCAACATTAAAATACTGTTTTACAATTTTTGTACTTTTTGGATTAAGCTTTATTTATTTCTGATTTATTTTTTTTCTCTGATTTTTTAAAATTTTAAATTAATTTTACGTGGAGTTGTTTTCTTGCAATTTTTTTGGTGTTGATTGATGCTTTGTTCGAATATAGCTCAACTGGATTCGCTATTTTGCTTTTTCTGCACAATTTTCGCAAAAAATGTCCACGAAACTAAATTTCACATTATTGTCCAAACAATAAACATTCCGAAGAATCAGTTCTTATCTTGAAAGTTTAAATTTGTCGTAATATAATATTGACCGCGTTTCCTTTCTACAGCAAGGTTCTTTAAAATATCTACAAGCTGTTTGTATATAATGGTTAAGGTTAAGATTTTTTTTGCGTGTTTAAGGTTTATGTTACATTATGCATTTTTTGTACTGTCGAGTATTTGTATTTAAGACGCATCCATGGAAATACTTTTAAAACTTTTTGACAATGCGGATCCTCTCTTTCGTCTGTAATCAGTTGATAAAAATTCAAACCTTAGTTTTTGAAAAAAACTGTCAATTTTGAAATTAGTTTTCAATTTTAGTTTGGTTTGAATTTAAAAAGTCTAAAAATATGAAATTTGAAGAAAGAACCAGTATAAAAATATATTTTTATATTCTGTATTGGCAAGCCAGTCTGAAAAGTCCGAAGGAAGCTTTGGTTCCAGTTTTCTATGGATGAAGCGTCATAGCTACTTGTTTTGTAAATATTGCAAAAAAGTCTGATAAAACAAACTAAAGAGAGGAACTCGAAATTCTGCGCAAATTTGACAAAAAATGTGCAATTTAGAAACTAGGTTTGGCGAAAACGGGAAATTAATCTAGGAAGATTTTTCCATTTTTAAAAGTATCAATAAAAAGAAACAGGGAAAATTGCCCGAAAGTAGAAGTTGTGGAAGTTTCTTGAAGCTAATATACGTACCTTCATTTAGATCAATCATTGGAAAAAGTCGAAAAAGCCGACCCAAGCAAAACTGATCCAGATGGTTGGCATTCAAAAGAAAATTCTGGTAGGTCACTTTTTGAATAGCATATAGAAAATGATCGTCAATATCAATAAGAAGCGAGCCTAGCTACGTGTGTTGTCCCTTTAGTATTACAAGCTTAGTTATGTTATCACATTCGCAGTATTTCTCTCTACCCTCTTGTTTCGCAATTTATTTGCAGAGAAATGCGAAGCTTGTTTAAGCAAAGATCATGTGAAGCATCATGCAGACACCAGCACTCACTTTTCATCCAAGTACCCTCTGCCTATCCTTCTCGTGTCGAAACCTTTATGGCAGTTGTTACAATCCGAAAGTGGAACCACCCCTACGTTGGTGCACTTAAATTCTGATCCGAACACACGATGGGTTCGAAGCGACAGACCGATTTTAACTACGTCTAAGCCAGATCGCATGTCCAGACACTACCGTCGATGGACGGACGCACGACCTGTACGGCGAGTATTGACCACCCCAGGGCCGACTTCTTCTCCACCATCACCTAGTGGTATGTATTTTCTCCATTCTTTTTCCTTCTTTCATAGGAACGGCAAACTCTAAATCTTTTTCGTTTCATTTAGAAGAAAAAAGTGATGAAGATCTCAGAAGATTGTTTACTGTGGGTCGGGGGTATCACGGAAGTGACAAAAATTTGTCTGGTTAGCAAATATTAATTATGCTCAAATATATTTTAATCTAGAGAAATTATAGTACCATTAGCATTTTTAGTTTGGTTTGCTTTTTAAACAACTTTATATTGAGACTGTCTATCTTTATGTCATATATTTTAACAGCAAAAGGTTCTGAAGAGCAGATTGATCACGAAGATAAAGATAACGAAGATTCAGACAAAGATAAATACCACCCAAGGTGTTTGCTTCTCTCAGGACCACCGCAGGTGTGTAGCTAGTAAAAATATTGTAAGCTTTGTGTGCTTTTCTTTCATGTGAAGTTTGCCTTGTTTTTTGTCAGGCCGGGAAGACTGGTGCATACTTGCACTTCGCTCAACTTCTACATCGCATGCTGGTTCGATTAAAACGAGTGGATGTGTATGATAACCGAATCTCCTACACAGCTAATCAGCAAACACGCGAATTATCTGTCCTTGAAATATTACGTTCAACGAAATTCGTTCCCGGTTTTTTAGACACCAAATACGATGTTTTTAGTTTACCTCATGTTTGTACTATTGAAGATGAAATGGAAGAACAAGTTTTATCTCGAGCAAAAGATGAGGGCAGCGTTGATGCTCTTGTGATTTTAGCTAAAACCGCTGCATACGACACGTTCCATCACTGCGACATGTGTCGCTTTTATCGTGAAGGAATTGCAAATAATGCTTCGCAAGTGTCAACCTATCAATTGGATAATGTGGGAAGTGATCACAGGTCTGTCAATCTTCTTGTGGTCATACCTCCTATCCACACTAAGCATTTCATCTTCGAGGAAGGCAGTACGAACATAACCAATGTGGTTTTTTCCCAATATAACGAGCCCTTTATTCCAACTGAAGATTCAACTGTGCTTACTGGGTGTTGTGTTAAAACACCCATATTGATGCTAAGTTCATCAGGAGACGAGGAAGGTAGGTTTGGTATATGCGATTTATAACGACTTGCATACATTCAGATTTTATAGCTATCCTGGCCTTTGTTTTTAATCAGGTTTGCTCAATCTGTTTCATACCATGGAAGAAACCGACCATCTTCACATAACGTTTATACGCTCAGCTGAAATGCAACAATATAAAAAGAATTGGCCTAATCATGTCTTCTTTGTGCTGCCGGACGATTTCGATGAAAGCAGCGATGCAGCTGTCAAAAATATCATGCAGGTGTGTTTTTTTGAAATTCGACCTCACTTTACTTTCTAGCTGTAATCAGTGAACTGGAAATTAAGGAAAAGGGCTGTTTTCTCTTTTTGCGAAGATTCGAAAATAAGGATTCTGCCAGTTTGAAATTTCGTACGAAAATTAATTTCTCAAAATAGTAGGGAAATTAGCAACAATTTCAAAAATATAACAAAGATTTCTTCTCGAATAAACATCTTTTTTAAACTTCAGCTACCAGTCGTTCGCTTGTCCTTTATATACTGCATTTCTGAGGTCTCGCTACTGTGGTGCCATTTTGCGCAGAGACACACGACGGCTGTATACTTTATAAGTTCTGCAGTCCATATTTTAATAAGAAACGTACCTTTTGGGTTCATCCTGGATGTTTCTTAACATCATTTTTCCCCTCAAAATGCTTTTAAGGAAGTATTCTTTAAATATACTAATTTTCTTTTTTAATACTAATTTTCTTTTTTAATTTTGTAAAAATTTCACGAGTAAGCAGTTGAAAGTATGTATAACCTTCACCGCCTGTTCCTTTAAGTCTTGTTTCTTATAAAAAACACGTGTATATGTTGTAGCAATGTAAACCAGGATGAAGAAATAACAAGATTTTTGTAACATCGTCTTTGCTGGCGTTTTTTAGAGCTTCGCCACGCAAAATTACAAGAATGAAGTAAAACGATTAAAAAATGAAGGTAGCAGTGATGCAGTATGGCCGTTCGTTCTCATGATGAATGATAATTTGGTTATGTGGCAAAAGCTTGGAAAACAAGTAGCACCAGACAGGTATAAAACACATTTTTCTGCCACACTTTCAAGAAATTACAACATCAATCAAATACTTATTAAAATAACTGTCGCGCTGTCCCACCACGATTTCAACATACTCTGCAACTTTCATCGCGTATGCTTTGACCATTTCCATTTAACTTATATCACAACTTGGACTCATTACCAACATATAGTATAGATATTAAAACGCTGATTAAGAAATGTATAGGATCATATGCTTTTGACAAACGGTTGCAGAGATATTAGGGTTTAAATTGCAGAGATATTGGGGTCCTTTCATGACTTCATCAACTCGTTCATTCCGAAACGGATTCGGGGACCCAGGTTTGAGAACTTACCCAATTTGTTCTTAGGTTTTTCCTAGTTACTCATGCGGTGAAAAACGACTAACGTCACCACCTCGTAATGGCTTTATATATTGATGTTATTAACGTTGTGCTGTAACGTCAAAAAATTTAATATTTGAACTTTCTCGGCGACACTCAATATAAATGCACACATGTCAAAATTGCACCTCACATACACACTGGCTTATTGTATTTTTATAAGAAGATTGCGTATGCGTAGATCAAAAGTTAAAGCGCCTTTTGCGGCTAGGCCCCAAGCTCTATTGCATAGAAATGAGATTTTGTTATTCCAAGCTAAATTCGAAGTTTTGCTGCAGGTTCGCATGTTCTAAATAGGGATCACTGTCCAAAAGAACTTCCTAATTCTGACGCAAATATAAGATGACTTTAAAATGAATTTGCTTATATTTTATTCGATATAGTAGTAGCGACTCTGAAGAAGAAGAGGAAGTCGAAGAAAAGAAAGGGCGTCGAAATTCCGACTCTGTAATGTCACCACTGCGAGACACCTCATCTTTGCTTGAACTACTTTTATCGCTTGAATCCAACAAGAGTATATCTGAAGTCGGTTTGATTGGCGTGCGTCCATGGAGTTCTGGTCAAGAAGAATCTAACCTGCCATCTTTTTTGCGTACGTTCGTCCACTCGTGTGTGTTTCTCAATGTGAAGGTAACAGGGAATATTTCGCTCTCAACTCACGTGTATTCCGGAGAGGAGATAGATTTCCAGTTAAAATTGATTCGCCACAATATCCCTTTTGGACGACTTGAACAGTTCAGTTTTATGGCAAAAGTAACCACTCGTACGACTTGGAGGGGTGCGGATAACTTCAACTCAAGCCCTTCGTCTCGATTGGTCGTGCCGCCAGATATGGAGACAATGAAAGTAATCAAGGCAAACGCACATTTAGTTTTGCAAACGTATCTGTCCATGTCTGGTGACACTTTGTTTCCCTTGGCTGTCGATAATCCAGATTTACCTGTTCTTGTGATTGGTGGATATTTGGACTTAGGCAAGCACGTGAATGTTTGTGTATTGCATGGAAAGGATGACATAGAGAGAGAGCCTTCTCCTTTGAAGTGCATGCTTAACAAAACGTACGCAGGACTTGTAATATATAACTGCTCGAAAAGTCTTCCTAAGACTTTCCTGCAGCAATTTACCTTTGTGAAGGAGTCGCAAATGGTATTTGTGTGTAGGGAACGGTACGAACTTCGTGAGGAAGCCATGAGGTTAGATTTAGAAGAAAGATGGAGAATTCGTTTGCGCGATGAATATCAAACTGCTACAACGTCAGAAGACAGTCAGAAAGCATTTTATTTCTTAACCGGCTCTTACATATGAGTAAGTTTGTCTGTACTCTAATATAGTTTATTTTTTGCATGTTGGAAATTTTTAGAACAATGTGCTTTGCATGGAGAACTTACTTTATTCTAGGAAATTACCGAAGTACAAAATTAACGCGAATTTTCCTTAGTAAAGAAAAAAAAATTAGTATCATTCTAAAACGCTTACCCTGCTAATGTGATTAAGACAGGCTAGAGAGCAGCTTATATTGTAGACATTGCGAAGAAAATAAGAGAAACTGGTCAACGAGCCTATTTTTTTAAAAAAAGATAAAATTTTGCTTTCTTGATTTTCTGTTTCACGTTATTTTAATGCTTTTTAGAAGTAAGTCAAGCTAAATCCCGTTAATGAAATTTTTTTTAAGTTATAGACATTCGCGTTAATTTCTTCATGCTAATTTTGTGATCGTTAACTTTATGAAGCATGACACATACCTTATAGTATGTATCATGATTCATAAAGTTGATGCAAAACAATTTCAGAAGAAAGTCGCAAGTTAGCCTTCATTAAAGAACACGTGTGATATTTGAGAGGAAAAAATTGGTTCACAAAAAAAATTTCTTATTTTTCTGATTAATGCCAGATACATTAATTTTTTCTTCTTCGCTGTGAAAATGTGTTAAATTATCAGTGAAGGTTTTGCGATTCTTTTTTTATATTTTAAAATGTTAATTAAATCGATTGAAATAAATTTGTAGCGATAGTTAAATTCAATAAATTAAGACCACCGGGGGATCACGAGGTACCACGCTCACTCTCTTTTAAAAAAATGGTCGTTCGCTCGTCATGTAATTATTGTTTTAGCGAAAAAAGAATGGTGGCTCTGAAGTGCACAAAAATAATTTTCAGATACACAATTTCAATAAATACACAAACATACCAAAGACATAACTGCGATTACACACAAAGATAATCAAAAGCGCAAAAATGATGGAACTTCACTGGTCTGTCCTTGTGGAAATGGGTGTACATTATTGGCGTCGATACACTAATAACCTGTGCTCAGGGAGGCATTATATTTTTTAGGGCGCTTTGGTTCAAATTGATTTGTGTCGAAAAAAAGAAAACGACTATTAAAATCAATTTGTTATCGCAATTGCACATTGTTTTTTACACATCATTTTTCTGCCGTTTCAAGTAACCAAACAAACATTTACAAAATCATTGGGGGTAGGTAGCTTTAGCTGATCGCATACGTAGTCAAAATATTCAATGAAAACGACCTCTTCCTCACTATGTGTGTCGTGATATTCAGCGATATTATCTCTCATCATAGCAATATCTACATCACTGATTATAATTCCATCTCCGCTAAATTCATGAGTGGAAAATTGATTAAAGATGTTCCGGTCCACCACACACTTCAGCTGACTTAAATTTTCGAATGTAGTGCTATTTCACTGTTTCTTACTCGAAACTATTTCAGACTGAATCTAGGGTCCAAAAACAGACTTTCATTTACCATATCTTTAAGAAATCGATCATGAATCCGCTTTTTAAATGCCAAAAGTCGGACCATAAAGTTACGTTGGTGTACTGAATGTTTTAAAAGTAGTTACCATTTGTTAACCAATTTGAAGTCGATCATGACTGTGTTTGCTGGGTGTTTGTTATACCTCTTCAATTTCTTAAAAACTACTTCTTTGTTTCTTTGCACTTTTGCGCAGCATTGAGCTTCGAGCCTTTCCACTTTCTTAAAGATAATCCGAGTTTTCACTTTACCTAAACTCTGCGCTGGCTTATTCAAAACAACTTTCTCACCACAGAAAGTACAACAGTTCTGTTCAGGAGAGAGCACGATTCCGCACTTGCAACAAAACACTATTTTACATTATATCCCATGAAATCCGGTCGCTGATTTTATGTCAGTCAAATATTGTCGGTAGACGAAACGACATTTTTGCTTACTTTAGATTTTGCGTTTTTTGATTACTTTTGCATATATTTTTTTAAAATTTGCGCATCCTAGAAATTTGTGTATCCAAATATTTTTGTACACTTCTCAGCCACAATATTTTTTTCAGAATTCTTCTTGTTATAAAAATTGCGTTGTATAAACTTCAATATTATTAGCTTGTAAATAGCTTTTTTTTATTTTGTACATTTTTATTTCATTAAGGATGAAGTAAACACGTCTTAATTTTAGAAACATTTTTCGAATGCTTTTCTGTCCTAATTTCTCCTTACCTGTGTAGTCTTTGGACTTTTTGTGTTTGGCAAAACAAATATTTTTAATTTAAGTGTGACCTAAATAAAAATTTCTTTACTTTTGCAAGAAGTAACATCAATTTTCTTTTAATTAGAGTCCCGTTATGATTAGCCCAAATTGATAAATGTTCTTGTTAAGACGACAAGAATCCTTAATACGCGAGTATTAGGGATTCTAAAGAAATATCTTGCATGTTGAAAACTTTTGAATAAAAAAAGAACATTATCAATTTTTGTTACAAGGATACAAATTATTTGGGAAAGTTTTTGAGGATAAGTTCTCCCAAAATGTTTTATTTTGGCGGATGACTACGTTTTCCTAGGGAGGGGCGAACAGCGTAGGCACGGCTGCTGATTGAAAATTCATGATGCCAGAGTTAATTTCAAAGACCAGATATGCTGGTCTGGAATGTACCGTAAAACAACTGTTCATAGAAGTTTGTTACAAAATACTATTTTTACTCTCATTCATGAATGTGAGTTATTTTATAGTTCAGTATTTTTACACATTTGCCAAGCTGGTGGTTATATTCAGAAACAATATTAGATCTTTCTCTGTATTGTGATGGCGACGTATCGTTGATCACGCTGTTCTATCAAAAATAATAAACAAGACAAAAGTTAAAGATCAAAATAGCAAAAATTCCATTAGTTGAATAACTCGACCAAAATATGTTTATTTTTATTAAGGCCGGCTCAAATACATCCAACATTTATCCAACATCATAAATTTTTGATGTTGGATGAAATGTTGAATGCATTGAGTTGAACCAAAATTTCTCAAAAATAAAAAAAAGAAGAAAAAAATCATGTTAGATGATGTATCCAACATCATCCAACATGATTTTTTGAAAAGTATGATCTCGGTCAAATTTTTATCCAACATTTTCAGCTTCATCCAACACAATTTTCATGAATTTTCATGTTGGATGCATTTGAGTCAAATTTCATCCAACATTTTACGATTTCCTAAGTATATTACGTAATTTTCGAATTTTCAAACACATTTTCAAACGTTTTTGACAACTGAATGTTTTTTTTTAATGGAATGCTTTTAAATAAATAAATCGAGAGTGTGTGTGGAAAAAAGCATATGTGAATAGCAAAAAGGGGCAGAAAAGTCAGGATGGCAGTTATGTCTAGTGATTCTCAGAAGACGATACCTACCAACAAAGCGAAACATTTGAAAAACAAAGAAAGGATAAGGATGCTGAAAAGACTGAATCGACCGAAAGCAAGGCTGAAAAAAAGAAAGGGAAAAAGCAAGAATAAGACTCCAAAACAAAGGCGCCAAAAGATTAGATATACCCCTACTGATTGTCAAATGATGAAACGTGTTGTTGGATGAAGCAACTCAAATGCAAATTTCAAATTTTTCAACTTTCGAAATTTTCATCCAACATTCGAACCAAAATGTTGGATGAAATGTAGGATGCATTTAAGCCGGCCTTTACTGAATTAATTCATGAGTAATTATAAAGAAAATAAAGATTTGTAAACAAAGCACGTTCGATTTGTTGTTAAAAACGTTTCCGGTCTGTGTATATATCGAATTTGGCACCATCTCATCACAACAAACTTTATCGTTCAAAGCTGGAAGTATGTTGTGATAAAACGAACCAAATTACGAAAAAATATTATTATTGGCCTTGACAGATGTTTATAAAGTCCCAAGAAGTATTAACGAAATTGTAAAATGCTGGAACTATGATTGTATGTAAAATATTTTGGGTTATCTTCTGTTAAAGATCTTTTTTATGTTTATTGGTAAGTACATCTTAATATTGCTTCTTCTTGCCACATACAGCCATGAAAACATTGGAAAGATGTTGTCTTCTACGCATGTGCAACAACAACTGCTTGCTTTATAGATTGCTCAATAAAACTTTCAACGCATTTAAAGACGCAGCATACATTGCTAATTTTCAGGTTCTAGTAAGGATTTACAGTTGACTCTCTCTATCTCGACTACCCTCTATCTCGAACATCTCTCTATCTCGAACCAAAGTCTCGGTCCCTTGGACATTTGTGTAGGCTCTAAGCTATTTTCCTCTCTTTATCTCGAACCTCTCTATCTCGAATACCTCTCTATCTCGAACCAAAATCTCGGTCCCGTCTGACTGTTTCTCTCTCTATCTCGAACTTTTCCGGATTTAAGAACCTATTTACACTAAAAATCGAATTAAAATGTTCCATTTTCGAACGAAAATGTTTGACGTTCGAATTCTAAAGTCACTCACAAAACATTGAAAAAGGCAATGAAATGCAAATGCTTATCTCCAAATTCGAAAAAATGTATAATGAAGACAGAGTGGCATCACTTAAACAAAAAGACATAACCGATTTCTTTAAATGAAGCTGTAAATTTATTTTATGTATTTATTTTAAAAGAAGTCTTGTGCATTGAATATTAACATTTTAACATCTCTCATTGACCTCTATCAACTCCCGATACACTGAAGGTTAAAAATACGTTTTTTACGAAAAAATCCAATTTTTGTCAATTTTTCTCTATCTCGAACTTTCTCTATCTCGAACAAATTTTCTGGTCCCTTGCGAGTTCGAGATAGAGAGAGTCAACTGTATATGAAAAGGAAAACTTGCTTGCGTATCTAAAACAAGCATATGTCTAATCTCAACCTCGTCCCCAGGGCATCTTGTATCTTTTCTGACCCCGGGACGGCGATACGAACATGGCCCTGGAGGAGGCCTCGTCACGTGACCCTCCAATACACAGTATTTCTGTGTGTAATATTTAATGAGATTTGTCTCAATGTACCAAAGTTTTAATATAACCTTGCAGAGCTAAGCGAGATCGGCCTTTTACGTCACAGATGCGTGCGGCGAGTTTGTTTTGATTCCTCTCATCGCAACACACAAACTTCTCGCATATTGCCCTTGATTGTTTTGTGTAAATGTATAAATATACAATAATGTTATTTAGGCTGCTGTTTACTTGAAGAAATTCAAGCAATTTAGTTATGTGTATTTCACTGAATTGGTTGACTAGCAAGCACTGGGTTGCAAAACTTGTAGCTAGGGGAAACTTGGAAATTAGTAAATGATTTGCCCATCTGAACATAGCACTTCGTTGGTTCTCTAAGGTGCAGATATGGCTACATAATTTTCAAATGTTCGTATCATTCTAGGTGCCCGACTGAAAGTAGCTAGGCAGAAATTTAACCTCATATTAACATTTACATTTTTTATTCATTTTGGCTGAACTTTAGAATTCTCATTTACCGTGAGTTCATATCTGTGTCTGCATTACTGCTTTTATATGATGACAAAGATTTTGCTGTATTTAAACAATACTTAGCTGAAACTGAATTCAACTATGGTGGACTCACTGCTTGCAGTTATATTGGGTGAAAAAGGCTTCAGAAGAGTATTTACTTTAGAAGTATTTTTTTCTTTTACATTTGTGGCCTTAACATTTCCAAAAAGCCACCCATTACTGATAAATTCTGCTTTTTCTTTTCTTAATGACATGTTTTAAAACGCCTTGCAGCTTTTTTATTTTTTACTCAGCAAGCTCACATTTATTTTGTATATACACTTAATTTGCATCTAATTTATACAAAAACAAGGTTTTTTTCTGTTTAAAACATAAATAATTCAAAAATTTTATCAAAAGCATTATGCTGGTTTGAAAATCGAGAACGACAAGTCTGCGTGTGATCTGTTTTCTCGATTTAATGTATCACTGCCTTAATAGTTTAGAAAGAATTGATATACGACTTTACGAACAGCAAAGTATTGCTACCTTGAGAAAAAAATGTTTCGGGAATAATTTTTTGAGGAAATTATTTTGGGGATTTTGGACCAAAATTAGTTTCATAAATTCGCACTTTTTAGAGCTCATCAAAATTCTGCTGCTGTTCAAAAATCGATTTTTATTGATATATACATCTATTTATTGTTATCATTCTGCTTGGAAAATATTTAAAATGCCAAACTAGCTAACCGTGAAGATTAATTCAGTATTCTCATAAGAGCATCCTATCACAAGAAGATGTCAGCAAAGAGACATTCCTTGCAACTAAATTTTTTGTTTACTAGCATAATTTTAGGTTGAATCTTATCTGACATTTCTGAGGTTAGAATAGCTTTTAAAATTTTCTGAATCTGTATCTTGGTCAAAATTGATATGCTGTCAAAACGGCTTATCGGCGTCTTTGAAAAGGGCTAAATTCTGAAACTCAGAATGTATGATGATAATAGAACTATTTTTTGGCTCAATTTCATCAAACCAATCTAAAACCATATCATACCAAATCTCAGGTCAATATTTTAATTTTTACTGAAGTTATGGGACGCTTTATAAACTATATACTCGGTTTAGACTTTTTTTGTGATTTTTTATGTTCACTTCTTTGTAATTTGTATTAAAACTCTTGAGATAATATATCACAGTGGTGAGCTGTTAAATATCTACCACCATCTTCAATACATCCTGGATTTAACCATATGCCTAATTGAGCGCTCAATAAAATTTGATTGAGTTCGATTTTCTGAAATTTCTTCATAGCGTGTTAAAAAAGGCCTAGCAAGAATCAGTTTAAGAAAATCTTCCTACCTTTTTCTCTTCCTCAAAATGGCTTTTTAAATTTTTCATGCCTGGTGTAATTTTATATTTTATCAGATAGGTTTAAAGGTACTCCTTAACAAGTTTCAAGTCAATAACTTTATTTTTTTACTGAAGCTTTTGCAATTTGAATTTTCTTGAATTAGGCCGGATAAATGTGCATTCAATGATAAAATGGCTCCGACGGTTAACCTATTGGCTTTTTATATCTTTTATAGTAACCAAAGCATATAAGGTAATAAAACATGCCCACTAATAACAACCTGATATAATTTAAAACGTAATGTATATATATTTTGTAAAAAAAAAACATTTTCGATACTTTGTGCAAAATTATTTTGTCTATAAAGGACATGGGCGGCAATTTTATGCAACGTCAGTCTTTGCAAAAAGCTGCAAATCAAACCTGGCCACTTGGAAACAAATTGAGTTTCTTTCTTTTGTTCTTACCTTGATAGTGTGTTAGGTATAGTGTGCTAGCTAACAACTTTTCTAGCTTTATTAAACATTCCCAGCTATTGAAATATTGTCATGTAAGCAGTATTACTTTATGATGTCTTATTTTATACTCTCATTGCTTAGTAATGCTTTTTATTAAATTTTTCACTTTAAAAAAAACTTGATACTGCTGATACACCTCCGCCATTTTAAAACGAACAGCTTCCTCCTGTTGGTCACAGACTCGCCGCCTCGCCAAAATGTTTTGTATGACGCAATAATTATTTGACATATCCGCGCCAATCAGGTTTCATATCGGACCAGCCTCCTCCAGGGCCATGTTCGTATCGCCGTCCCGGGGTCAGAAAAGATACAAGATGCCCTGGGGACGAGGTTGGTCTAATCTCAGATTTGCAAGCTAGGCATAATTGAGCCAATATTACCTGATGCTTGTAATAAGGTGCAGTCAAAACCCTTCGATCTGTGCATCGAAAGGTAAACAAATTATCATCACATTGGTCCTCGAAAGATTATGCCGCATTATTATGGATTTTGAAGATAAAAAAGAAAATATTCCAGACCATTTACGAAAGTCACATTCCCAGTAAAATTTATAACAAGCGTGATCAAACAATTTGAAAATAAGCTGACAGCTTCTGAAAAGCCCTCATTCCCGAGTTTCCTTTCAACGAGCCAAAAAAGTTTTGATCGATATCCCGTTTTGTAAGTCCAATAAAAGTTCAGTAAAACCTTTTTTGGATAAATTAAAACGATATGATAAACCAAGAAAGTTATGGAAAATAATTATTTTACCGGAGAACACCTCGAAGCAGCAATAATATCCCTCAAGAAAACGGTCAATATTAAAGTCAAACCAATCAGGTAATAATACAGTTAAAAATGACCGAAAAAATAGTTATACTTAACGAATGTTCGAGGTAAAAAATTGAAATCTGACATTTATTTAGTCTTTAATTTCCGCAGAAATTAGCCGCAGAGGGGACGAAAAATGGGTCCGGTTAACGAAAATTCGAGTTATCCGGTGTTCCAGTTACCGGGAAAAATGTTTTTTTATAAGCAAATGAAATTACAAAATTAGCTTAAGGATGCTTATGAAAAGTACTTTTTCAGGCTCAAAATATGGAATGCTTATGAAAAAAAATATTGCATTTGTTTTTAGAACAATAGTAAGTACAATTTAAATTTCACTACATGCTGGTTAAGTCAGACATAAAGAATAAAAAGAAAAACCTCTCCCAAAGCAAAAAACAAAGACTTTTCTAAGACTTCACATAATCTTTAGCATATACAGATGACCAAATGTAGGCATACGGATAGTTATGTCACTCTTATAAAAAAAAAACATGTAACTATAATTTTATTTGGGTACGGAGCAGCTAACATAGAGCTGTTTTTTTTTTAACAATATGATAGAAGAAATTATTTGTTTTTTAAACTTTTTTTACTAAAATTTCTTGTACATAGCACTAACGATGGGTTATCCAAAAAGCTTACACATTTTAAGTTAATAAATACATTTTTATACAAATCAATTATGTCAAAATTTCTTCCTAAATTTTTAGTTTACCATTCTTCCTTTTTAAACAGGAAGTTCGTATACGGAACAATAGGAAATAATTGTACCTTAAAGTTGATTAATTAAGTCTATAAATTGCGTTTGTCGAAAATTATTTTTTTTTAGCACGTCATGTTCATACATTTCGAGAACATTTTTCTTTTCGCGAAGAACCGTTTTAAGATTTTTCTTATTATCACCTAAGTACAAAATATTTTCTTATTCGTCAAAAATTTCACGCAGATATATGATTTTGCGACTAAACATTTTTCGCGGATGAATTTTCTAACGATTTGCGGGGATTAGTTTTATCTTTATCAATTTTAAATTAGAGACAAAAAAAAGAAAAAGAAATATATAGTAAAGTATTAGATTAGGATTACACAAGAGCAAGCTAATCTTATGAAAATAAATGGTTTTACAAAATAAGTGTGCAACTCTGTCAAGTTATAAATGATATGTTATATAATATGGTGCAGAGAGGTATTTTTAACACTCTACACTGAAGGATGTGATTGAAAAATTTAGGGATAAAACAATATTACGTTATTTGATAGCTTTCCAGGAAACATGTAAGAACTACAATTGACGAATACACATCACATTCTTCTTTGAGTCAATTATATGTAGATCACCATCTTTGCTGCGTACGATAGGTTGAAGGTTGTGGTGTACCGAAACAGCATTTCCATCATATGATTTTTTTCTGTGTCCTAACCATTTTAAAAATAAGCGTTGTTCTTCAGAACTATGCAAAATAAATCGATGGTTGTAAAAGTTATCCTGAGAGAGAATCATTGGATACGTATGTTTCGACATCAACTCGCTTTTCGCGGTCAAATAAAACATTACAATGTCATCATTGGTCCTTCGTAATGCCACGACGTTTAAATTGAAATTAAACATATTTTGGCGCGCTATCTTATCAACAAAATCAAACTGTTGCAATTTTTCAGGCTTTGATAAAGACTGGGGAAACACAACTGCTACTCTGAAAAAAGATTTCTTTGTAAATTTGTTCAGATTCAACAAGACCTCCTTCAGTGCTGTTGGATTTATCTCCTTCTCATTTTTTAAACTACCGTGGAATAAAATATTAGCAGCATCCACAATAACATCAATTGGTTCTCTCTTCACAAACAAATCATCTAGGACTTTCAATTCCATTTGCCTCCCGCTTGATGTCATTTCTTTTTGAAAATTCGATACCAGGCTCCTACACAAGCTTTTAAACGACAGCAATGGAGACAAATCTTCATTGCAATTTTGGCATTTACTTTCTTGGAACGATGCCTTTGTAACTTTAAAATCCTTTTGAGAATTATACCATTGTCCCATTAATTCAACTAAATCCACAGGAGGAAGAAGTCCCCAATGGTCTATATACTCAATAATCTTACCAGCATACTGCCTAATAATGCCTGCATTAATTTCTGTTGTCTCACATTGCAAAATTGACTGCATTATGTCAGATAAAATTGTAAAGTCTGGCTTATCAAGTCTACTTGTTTTTAACTTAATCTCTGCTTCAAAAAATTCAGAAAAATATTTGAAAGAGATTGCTAGTTGATTGTCCTGTGCTAGCGTAGTGATAAGCCTCTTGTATGTTCTGAAATGTTTAATTTGATCACGCTCCTTCATAGCCTGAAAGTAACAATTTAATTATATGTGAATTATTGCCATGCACACATTATTTTTACCTCAGCCTTTTACCTACATACAGTTACTTAAAAGGAAATTGTTAATTTCAGCCCAAATCTCAGTCATTGTTAACTAAATTTCTATAAAAAGTGTACAGGATGTGAATAGAATTTGCGTTGATAAAAATAGGCATTACTTCCCCAACATCAATTGCATATTTTTTTCTATAAAATTTCATGTGATTCAGCCCTCGGAATGTTAAAAATTTCAGAAGAATTTCATTAAAAATAATATATACTGTCAAAGCAAGTTTCCAGTTTACAAAAGAAACGTATAGTTTAAAAAAGTAAATTTTTATCTGCTTTCATCCGCTTACACTCATACAAAAACGTATAATTTTTTAAATTAACAATTTCATATCATATTATATATACTAAAGTTATTCAGATATATGTGCTTTTGGCAGTTTATTTATGAAGATTTAAGCAATTAACTTTTCCGTTTTCATGCTTAATCCATATAAAATTGCAAATCTAGTGTAAACGCAATCCATATAAATTTCTATTTTTAGTAAGTTAGCTCATGAATCCAGATAAATTTGCTCTAGTGTAAATGTAGTATAAGAAACACTCAGGCTAAACCCCCAAAAATATTTCTTATAAAAAATTATAAAAAGTAACAGCCCTGGGAAGAACGTATTTGGTAAATGAAAAGGAAATTGTCGTGGAAATCAGCAAAGTAAAAGTGACTGTTACTGTTAATTATATTCTGATATGAAAGTCTTGTATAATCAGCCTTGAAATTTGTGATAGATTCAAATATTAACATAACATATAACATAATACTAACACATTATACCTCAAATAGAATTGTAGCATCTTTCCACAGCTTCTGATCAATGTATGCATTTAATATTATGGTTGACATACCACTCCACATATTATAATTAGATAATTCCAGATAATTTACAAATGCATGTAGTTCTTTATAGTATTTTTTCTTAGACAGGCTATACAAAACAGATGATAATTTCTTTTGCCCTTCTTGTTTGTGCAGCCAATTTGGGTGAATGTTTTCCAATTTACTTATACTTTTATTAATGTTGATACTGGCACAGGAATTAATTTTGTCTTCCAAAGATGTGAGACAAGCTTGGATACTGCATTTTCTTATAGTTCGTAACAAAAAAAGCTGGGAATGTCTTGCTAAGATTGTTGACAGAACCATTATAATATATTGACAAAAAAATAGTGACAATCCAAACTTTATATACTTATTTTTTCAAATTATATTTGAAAGTCCAATAAATTCTTATTTTCTTTTTTAAGTTCTGAAAGTCTTTCCTTGACACAAGAATAAAATTCTTGTTGTTCTTTAAAACAGCTTCGAAACCAGGAATTTTTCAGACATCGAAAAGCTTTCAATCTTGCATCAAGGCAGTCATGTTCAGATTGAATTTCCAAAGATTTAAGAAAATTTTCTTTGAGATCAATTAATTTTCTTTCATCTCCCATATCTAAATGTAAATTAATGTATCTCCAGTCATAATAAAAAAACATCAATTCAAAGAACTTGCTATTTTGTAAACTATTCTGCAAAGTGATGGTAATTACTGTAGTTGATCAAGTAAGGGGTTACAATATCCATATCCAACTTGCTGGTCCAACATAATTATTCCCCAGAAAAGCTGCCTAAAATTTATTTCAAATCACCTCTTTTTAATTGTCCAGTGATTTTCCCTTTAATTTTCATTTGTGACTAGCTATTCAGCTCATTAGAAGGAGCATTATTTATTTGCCATAATAGAATTCTCTATGGCAGAAGACCCCTAGGTAGCAGAAGCTTTTACCTAGTAATCTAGGAGGGGTGTAGCATGCACTTTACAAATGATAGGTTACAATGTTATGTCATAACAAGTGCAGCTAAAAACAACTACAACAACCAAGGTCTTGTACATTTTTATCATGTTAAATAAGTATGTGTACCTTTGTGTTGATGTGCAATTTTTATTATGCGCTACATTATCGCCAAACGACAAGATAAAGATAAACACCTAAAACTCACACCAAATCTTTTCCCCTTTCTGGCAACTTAGAGTATGGTCGTGACCCCTAGGCCAAAAAATTACAAAAACTTAATTCATAACGGTCAGCTGATGACAGATAATCCCAAAAATTTAATTGAGGACTTCTTCTCCTGAAATCATGTGCACAGAATGCATGTGAACAGAAAAACAAAATCAAACCCGGTCAGGTCAAAACGAAAGTAACAGGAATTCAAGCTACCATTTTAATTTTTATCTCGTTTAATTTCTGTGACATAATTGTTTTATTATAAAGTACATACGGATCATTGAGGCCAAAGCTTATGCACATGGTGGTGGTTTGTTGCTTTGCAATTCTTTGTTTCGCTTTGGCTTTATTTTCTTTGGCTCCCCGATGTCTATTTTGTTTTCAACCTTTTTCTCTTCTACTATATTTAAAATTGTTCAATATATGAAGGGTTTTCAAGCGAGACATTTTTCATGCATGAAACATTTGAAATTTTCTAATTATTTTCAAAAATGACCAACATATTTAAATTCATCATCATCATCATCATTCTCGGCTTAACGTCCGTTTTCCATGCTACCATGGGTTGGGCGGGGTATACTAATGACTCAAATTCAGAGTTATAATCAAAATGTGTTCATTGCATGTGTCCATAATCAAAATTATTAACACATGCAATTATATCTCGCCTAGATGACAAATATTTCAATATTTTACATGGATTTAATTTGGCAGTCAACCCTTACTTCAAATATTTTGTGTGGACTTAATTTTACGAATTTTTAAAAACCGTGAAAACAAATTCACATGAATTATATTGAATGTCTGCGAAAATTAATAAATAATATAAATCAACCTTGTCCATATGGCTTTTTGGTCTCTTTTTTCAATTGCATGGTGTTAAAAAGGTGTTAAAAACAAGGTTGATTCTAAATAACAGAATAAAGAATGGCAAGTCGGAAGAAAGAGGGTCTGATAAGCCGCAATCGCTCGCATATATAAAAGGGCGAGTTTGGGTGACTTTTCGAATTAAATTGGCGGTTGTCCTCCGAAAACGACTAAACTTGCCCAGAGCATTTCCAAAATGCAATTCCTTGTAACATACCATGAGGACGATAGTTGGAAGAAGGCACTTGAAGAGAAAGGAGTTAATAAAGTTTATATATAAGTTTTTTATCCAGTAAATCTTATCAAAAACAGTTCTTTGAAGAACTTAGAAAGTTTCTTTTAATTTTTATAGCTTTTTGAATCATTAGTGTTTTTTTTCTTTCAGGCATTGTTTGGGTCTACAGTACCGCCTGCATTTAACTTTACATGCATGCAAGTTTTACGACCTTATGTAACGATCTCATGTCTACATAAAGAACGTTCACATATCTTTTGTTTACACACAAACTTAATTGCTTTCTATTGTTATCGTCATGCTCGAGTGATAACAATAAGATTTGATGAATCCTTTTGTTGTCACATGTAACATGCATGTTATTGTTAAAATGTGTTAAAGATCGCGAGGGCTATTGAAATATATTATTTTAGAAAAAAGAACGAACATAACACTTAATATTTAAAAAAAAACTAATGCTGCTACTTTTTAAAACTTTTAATAATATTTCTTTATCATTGTAGCATATTTTTTAACATGCAAAACTTTTAAAAGTTCTTCTTATAAAAAGCAACATTTAACAACGCAAAGAAAAATCTAAAAATCTAACTTTTGACGTTCTTGACAGATCTAAACACCCATTGTGAGATTCTTTCTTTCATCGCTTTTCGTTCTTAAACTTTTAAAATGCGATCTAAAAAAGCTTTTCTATCGCCACTTTTTGTTCTTCAACTTTTAAAATGCGATCTAAAAAAGCTTTTCTATCGCCGTTCTTCTTTCTTAGACCTAAAATGCAATCTAACAAAGGTTTTCTATTGCTGTTCTTCAAAACGCAAACTTTTATAAGAAAATTGTTTAGCGATTTTTTAAGAGTTAAGTATATGTTATGTGCGAAATATAACTAGCTTTGTGTGAAAAAATGGATGCAATATTTCGTAATCACATCTTTATAAATAAATGGTTAACATATAGTCTGAAACAAGACATTTTTTTAATTAAAGGCCGCCTTATCTCATTGATGTTTCATCAAAAATATTAAAAGTGTAAATTGGCAAACATAATTCTTAGTATCTAAAAAAAGCGCTAAAAACTAGGTGCCCTCTTATTTGTTAGTTTTTATGTCATGAAGTGCTGTGCAGGAAAATAAACACCTAAGGACACTGTTGCTGCCTTTATCTGGAGTAAAATCAGTAATAAACTGCTGAAATACTGCTGGTTACTTCTGGTTTCTACTTTTTGTGTACGGCTCTTAGACCAGTTTAAACAAGATGTAAAAAAAGGTCCCTACTTAACTTAACATAACTCTTCATATCAACAACGCAAAAATTTTGTCAGTTTGTTTTGTTTTCACAGTTTTGTTCAAAATATATTTAAATAAAACTTTGAATTGGGGGTTCCAAACTGTGAAGTTTTTGTGCAAAAGTTTTAAACTTCACTTATGCATTTAATGTAAAACATCCGGTCTTTGTTTCAAGCTGCTTTTTACTTGTAAACTCACTGTAATAACATGTAATAACAAAATGAATGCCCACATCCAAATAAAATAATTGGAAGGTTTAGTATTGAGATATTGTATTATGATGCAGGGGTTATGTATATACAGTATTTTTATGTTGCCAAAATAATAGATAAGACATGACACAATGATGAGAATATAGCCACTTCAGTGTTGGAAACACTGTTATCAGTCTGGGTCTCGCGTTCTGAATGTATACATTAAACGTACACCAGCATTGCCTACCCAATCTCTCTCACATGGTATGGGTAAAGGCACTTGCTAAACATGCCTGCAACGGACCTTTTGATTATGAAGCGAACTTCATAACCACTTTAGGTCAAGCATCTTGCAATCTTTAGTCAAACTTATGAAATGGGGCATTTATTCTAAAAAAAGCTGTTTCATAGTAGCAATTACAACCATCCAAATTGAAACAAGTTTCCCCAGGTCATAATCAGGCTGTACATAGACTTTTTTATCTCTTATTTTAAGATTAAAATGCTGTTTAAAAATGCTCAAAATTTTCCATTTTGATGTTTATTTATAGGAATCTTTATTTGTTGTGTTGTAAAATAGTCTTTATTTTCATCCATTAATGAAATACTTGACACATAGAATATTTATTAATAAATAAAAACTCCTTGATTTAAAATGAAATCAGCTGCAATTCGGCACACTACTTGTGAGAAAGATTTTGTTCTGAAGTCTATTAGAAGTGGCATTGTGAGTATTTTTATGTCCAGGCTTTCTTTTCTGTTATTTCTTAATGAATTCCTTGTACTAGAAATAGTATTAAAAAGAGCCACTTTTTAAGGTTTGTTCTGTAATTGTTCTAGAGTTCAGATTTCTTGACAAGCCATTTCTGAAAATGTGATGTGATATATGTTAGTTCTCTTGTTTGTTGGCTTACTGATGTGGTCTATTCTCCTTAAAAAATGTGAAAATGTTCTGGGAATGTTCTTAATTTTTTGTAAAAAACTATGTTGGTTGCCCTGTGAAAGGTTAAGAAAAACTAAATCCACTATAATCCTTGCAACTCTTCCCTAGCACAATGTATCTTTTTGTGTTTAGAGGCTTGATGGTCGACAGTCATATGATTACAGAAATCTTGATATCAAATTTGGAAAAGATTATGGATGTTGTGAAGTTCAGCTTGGGGAAACTAGGTATGTATATACAAGGGATTTATGTTGTTTTTCCCCTGGTGTAAAAATGGCCTTGAAGAGGCTATATTGCCCGTAAGGGTGATAAAAATCAACTGGGGTTAGGAGGTGTTGTGAACCCCTAAATAGGTCCAGGGCTGTGTCCTGGAAGCCCTGCCCTTTAACGCCCTCCAATTGTCAAAACAGCTTAAAAATCAACTCCTAAACTTGTTGCTTCTAATCCGCTGAAGTTGTTACTTTTATTTAACTCATCACGTTTATTTACTTTATTTTGCCAGTTTTTTTTACCTCAACAAGGTTTTTCTAATATAGTTGATACCATTGAACTCACATACGTTGTCTTTTCGTTGCTATGCAGAGCTAAAAAGTATAAAACACAATTAATCCAAATGTTTGCTGCATTTTTTGTACAGAAATGCCAAGTAAGGGGCCAAAAAACAAGAACTATTGTATACTAAATAGTCACAGTTAATTTAAACCAATCAGGATATTTTGAAATCATAACAAACTTTTTAATAGGCATTTGAGAAAAAAACTATATTTGAAAGTCAATTTTTAAAAAAAATAAAATCAGTAAAAAAATATACCTTTAACAAAAACAAGTAATTTGCTTAACCTGTTCGGTATTGAAGGCTTAAAAAAGTTAACGAAAATTTTAAAAAGTTGGTGCTTTTTGGATGTTAAATTTCACAACCTTTTGCTAAAAAATGTACAAATTTTGTGGACATTAGTTATAAGATAGATGCTGGAAATTAGGTAAACAAAAAATGTAGCAACCTGAAATTACATATATACGAAAATTAACTTAAAATTGCTCGTCTCGGTCCTATATACATATATGTGCTTATATTTCTTCCATTTTCTCTCTCACATCACTTCACTATTAGCTCTACCAACACTTTGTTACTAGCTCAATGCACTTTGTAATATTCAACAACAAAATCTGACCTAAGATGTAAAAATATGATATAAAAATATTGCAAAAGAAATTTCAAATATTTTGCAGGCAGAAAGAGTAATCATTTTTGAAAGAAAAAAACATCGAACCAGGATGGAGAAGGGGGGGAATTCGAAAGTGCACACATGTGTTATCCGGTTTTGTTCACACTTCACGCATAAAGATTTAGAAAAAACGGGATACATCACAGAGATGCACCTTTACTTTTTGAAGACAAATTTTTACACCAAATAGCTAAATTCGCCCCTGTTATATGCATAAAGTTTTCACAGCTAATTGCAGTTAATATAGAACCTTCAGCCTTTACAATTAGCGTCGGGATTCAGCACTGCCGACATAATTGCCGACGTACCGTAGTTGCGTCGACAAAAAAATTGCCAACATTATTTTTTCTTAATTTTGTCCCACTCATTGCGACAAAAAAATAATTACATTCCATTTTCAGTAAGTTAAGCCATTATCACTAACTAAAATCATTCAGACTACAGAAATACTGTGGTACCATTCCATTCGTAATAATAATCGAAAAAATTGTATATTGTATGTAAAAAGAAGTCCAAAAGTTCTTTCTCTCACAGAACACAGCAGGCAATAAGTCAGTCCTGCCCTCAGTTTTGTTAGGAGAGATGTTCTGCGAAGACTCTAACAATTGAATCTCCTGTAGAATTTTGCTTCATGTTAAACTGTGCCAGTGACAAGCATTTTCGAAGCATGTCACCAGCGACTTCTGCGATATACAATCTAATGATGCCCTAACCTAATGAGTTCATCTTAAAACATAAAAAGCCAGTTGGTAATGAACTATTAACCTAACGAAAAGGTATGAAGGTATGTCAATAAGCCTTGTACTCCATTCCCATTTGACATCGTCTTAGGAGATCAATGCATCCAATTTATGAGAGGTCTAGCCCTAATTAAAAATGAATGACGAAAGTTATTGCCAGTTGAAAAATGTCACTACAAAAAAATATTACTGACACAATACCGAAGCAAATCAGTTGAAATGTATTTCACGTCACAGTTTTTTTGCCAATGCAAAAAAATTCTAAATTTAAGGGCTGAACCTTGCTAAGTGTCAAGCATAAACATCATAATATTACTTATACCAACTGTTTTTCCTGATAAACTTGAATTTCTGTATCCTGTTTTTCTATTACTGATGTTAATAACTTATTTATTTAGAGTCTTGGCACAAACATCTGCAGAGTTAGTTAAACCAACTGATACAAGACCAACTGAGGGGCAGCTTTTTCTGAATGTTGAATTATCGCCTATGGCATCACCAGCCTTTGAAAATGGGAGGTAAAGTATAAAAAGCATAAATTATTTAGAATTTTAGTGTGCTTTGTAAAAATGTTACTCTTGCCAAAGAAAATATGTTTAATTCAAGAAATAAAACCTTTACAAATGTCTTTTTTTGTATTTTGTGGAAATAAAGTTTTGCGATGGAATATAGTTCAGAAAAAAGATGCATGTAATTTTGACAAAAGATTGGAGAAAAATATTAGATAAGATTTTTTGGACTGCAAAAACTAATTGCTACAATGCTCGAGTGAATTAACTTTTGTAAGATGCAAATTTATCATTGAGGTTTTTTTGGTGGGCTATGAGAAAATTAGGTGTGGATGAGTGGCTAGTTACGATGGTACAGTCTATGTACAGCAATGCTAGAAGTCGTGTCAGGATTAACGATTCACTTGTGATGAATTTAGTGTAAATGTTGGTGTACATCAGGGTTCCGTACTTAGTCCTTTGTTGTTTGTTCTAGTCTTAAAAGCG
Organism: Hydractinia symbiolongicarpus; assembly: GCF_029227915.1. Lineage (NCBI taxonomy): Eukaryota > Metazoa > Cnidaria > Hydrozoa > Anthoathecata > Hydractiniidae > Hydractinia > Hydractinia symbiolongicarpus. Next base: position 7,349,067 of record NC_079882.1, on the reverse strand, counting down.
CTGTCGATAGAGTTTAGAACAGGTTGTCCATGGGAGTTATTGTATGCAGATAATTTGGTTCTCATAGCAGAGTCGATGGAAGAATTAGTTGAAAAGTTTGAGAAGTGGAAGAAAGGACTAGAAGAGAAAGGGCTAAGGGTGAACACAGCAAAGTCTAAAGTCATGATTAGTAGCATTGCAGCCAAGGGTGACTTTGTAGTTGGAAAGTGGCCTTGTGGAGTTTGCAGGAAAGGGGTTGGTAGTAACTCAATTTTTTGTCAGACTTGCAAGCATTGGGTACATAAGAAGTGCAGTAGTATTAGTGGAAGGTTAAGAGCTGACATTCAGTTTGTATGCAAGCGTTGCAAAGGTGAGATTATAGAGATTGAAGTATTTCCAGCTTTAATGATGTACAACAGTGGCTCGTTAGAGATAGTTGAGAACTTCTGTTACTTAGGTGATATGTTGGGCAGTGAAGGGGGTGTTGGAAGAAGTGTTACTTGCAGGATAGGTTCTGCTTGGAAAAAGTTCAGAGAGTTACTTCCTTTGTTGACTAGCAGATGGAGGTAAAAGGTGGGTTGTATGAGGCCTGTGTAAGAAGTGTTATGTTGTACGGTAGTGAGACATGGGCAGTGAATCGGAAGATCTTGACCGTTTAGAAAGGAATGATATGAGAATGGTTAGGTGGATGTGTAATGCCAGTCTGAGAGACAGAAAGAGTTCAGATGAGCTAAGAAGCAGGCTAAGTCTCCGTAGAATTTAAGATGTTATCAAGATAAGAAGATTGAATTGGCTGGGGCACTTGGAAAGAATGGAGGAGGATAATTGGGTAAGAAAGTGTAGACCAGAGGCAAACCGAGAAAGACTTGGCAGGAGATTATAAGGACAGACTTGATACAGAGAAAGTTGAGTTTAAATCTAACACAGTCTAGATCAGATTGGAAGAGGGTCATTAATATACCCCGTCCAACCCATGCTAGCATGGAAAACAGACGTTAAGCCGAGAATGATGATGATGATGATGATGAGGCTTTTTCATGGGAATAAACTTTTGAAAATGTACCCCTGAAATTTATGTCTTCGTAAAAGTTCTTTATTGACGGTCCTTAACTTATAATGCCATAGGATGTCAAATCAGGGAGTAGAAGTTAATCGACTAATTGAAAGATGTTTAAAAGAATCGAGACCAATCGATATCGAATCTCTATGTCTTGTTGCAGGTGAAAAGGTGTGTATTTGTTTTACAATGTCAGGTAAAATGAAACGTGATTTATTATCAAATATTTAGGATTTGCTCTAATTTGTAATCAATTATTGTTTATTAACAATTACTGTTGTATTTAACCTTGTCACTGTAGTTGACACAAAAGACCTGCTGCCCTTAATTCAATGCGATGCATAATCAATGCGATTATAAAAGACACTTCATTAAGCAGAGTTGGCTGTATATATATTTTTTTCTTGAAATAAAACCCTAATTGATTGATGCAACCTTTCCATGGCAAAAATTTTTCTCTGACAAATGATTTTCCTCAACTACCTTATTTCCTTACAAATAATTTTCCCCTCGGAAATGGGCTCATAGCTCCTATACCTATAATGGTAGTCTTTTTTCTGTTACTGATAACAAGTAACGACTAAAGATAAATGACTAAAAATAAATGACTGAATCAAAAAAGTTTACTAGGGAGAATCTTATTGATAAAAGTTTTTCTTAAAGAAGTTGCTTGAAAGAAGTCCAAACATTGTCTCTGATATTTATGAAGCTATCAGAATACAATTATATTTTAAGGTTTGGGCAATTCGAGTGGATATCTCAGTGATGAACGACTGTGGAAACATCGTTGACTGTTCATGTGTGGCAGCCATATGTTCTTTGGCACACTTCAAGTAAGTCAATTTTTTTCGAAAAAAAGAATTTGCTATTGCTCAGTAAAAATTGCTTAAATTCTTAGATTCTCTGTATAAGCCCTTGTAGTGTCTTGTTGTTTTGTAATTCGCATGACAAATGTACTGTACGTTTTCGTGTTTTGTAGACGACCTGATGTAACGGTTACTGGTGATGATGTGGTTATTGTAAGTCTTTTTGGAAAGTTATTAGTATGCGTAAAATATTTCTTCTCATGATATTCCTATGCATTTTGTCTTTTGTAAATTTTCTCTCCATTCGAAGTGTACTAGTAAACGTATAAAACTTTAAACCTCTTATTCATATATACTATCATTTATTAGCACAGTTTCGATGAAAAGGAAGCAGTTCCCCTGAATGTCCATCATATGCCCATATGTACAACATTTGGTTTTATAGGAGAAGGGTATGTTTTGCAAGAATTGGTTCATCATATTTGATCTCTGATCAGTGGATAACAGTGGTTTTCGAAATCTTTAGGGAACATGTCATAATAGATCCTGAAGAGAAAGAGGAGAACATAGTATCTGGACAAATGACGCTTGCTTTTAATATTCACAGTGAAATGTGTTGTGCACAGATGTCCGGTGGAGTGTTACTGGAAGCGGAGCAGGTTTGATAAGACAATTATCTTCTTGATTTTAGCGATTTTGGCTATTTTTTAAATGGTCTAAGTACAACATCGTCTGCATATTGATTTGAATTTAAATTCGATTTTAAAATCAGGCAGGTAAGGTGATAAGATCTCTCTTTAAATAATCAAAAAAAATTTTTGGTAAGCCAAAAAACCTTTTAAGAAGAATTCTGTCTAGGAAAATTTTTCTCAGGGTAACATTTTAATTCACTTTTGGACGAGGAAGCACTCATTAAAGTAGACCGTGTGCATTTTGAAACAAACTTGTATATATATTTTTCAGTTAATGCAGTGTGCGAAAATAGCGTCTGTAAAAGCAGCTGAAATTATTGAACTTATAAAACAATGCTTAGAAGAAGACAGGCTTTCAAGGTTTGTGGATATGTACTGTTTGTTATGTCGCCACTATCCTTTCCTCTATGTCTTGCCCTGCCATGTCATGTTATACAGCAACATTTGATATAACCTAATGTCCATCCTACGTCCTCAAATGAATGATTTTAACTAAACTCTTCCGTTAAGAGTAGAAAACGTAAGAACTTCTCAATATTTCTTGACAGAGCACCGCCCCCTGTTGAAAGAAGGGAGGGTTTAAAAGATCCAATCGCGCCATACACACCATCCACAATCATGAAAACATCAGCTGAATCCACTGATGCAGACATGGAGACGATAGAGATGAGAGGTTCTAGTGTTTTACTTTACAATCTGTATCGGCCTTTTCTTTGTAGACCTTAAGCGTAGTTTCTTTTGTAGATCCAAAGTATAGATATTTACTTTTCAACGTTTGTTTATTCATAACAATTTACTGAACTTGAACTTAAGTTATCGTATCAACTTCTGTGTGTTTTTGTAAGAGATTTTTTTTTTGCAAAGCACGAAGACAGAAGCTGTATTGGTTATTGTTAGTTCCAAATGTTTGAATATTTAGTAAAAATAGTTACTTTATATTTTATTTTATGTCATAGATGTAGAGGAGATAAACGCAGACCCGTATCTTTTCAAGTTTTTGCTGTTGTAGTAGTTGTTATTATTGTTGGTGTTGTTATTTATTTTGTACTGTTCCGAATTATTTGCTTCAAAACACGTTTCCCCCCTTAACCAACCTTAAAGTGATGCTGCACAGCCTGTCAAATATTTAGTGAGTAAAGAAAACTCATTTTTTTCTTCAAAATATGAACGACAATGGCTAAAGTTCTTAGAGAATAATATAAGAAGTCATTTTTGCTTCTGTGTCAACAACCTGTAAAAAAACACGACACTGAAGAGTTTTTTGCAGATATTTTTTCCGATTTTAACATACGTTTTTTTAAGTAGGTTTATTCCTGACAAAAGTAGTTGGAAAACTCCTGGAATTTGATTTTTAAAAGCGAGTAACCAACCACCTTGTTAACGACACTGTGATAAATTTTTGCAGGGTCGAGGCACAGCTGGACTTGGTCAAGGTGGGGCCAGTACGTGGGTGATAAGCGACAACAGTGACCAGGATATGACACCTGTGAAGAAAAGTTCTGCTAAGAAAAAGAAAGCTAAGAAGAAAAATGTTGTTGAAAAAAGTGAGTGTGTATTGAAGGAAAATAATTTGTTTGGTTTGTCTTCACATGAAACAAGGGCAAAAAGGTGGTAATGTAATGAGTTCTTTTGACATTTGAGAACGTTGAAAGATTTTTAATGACATAATAATAATAATAATATTAAGCGAAAGTCAACCTAAAACATGATGGCCAACATTGAACTAACATTTTTTTGTTACTTGTCAAATATAAAATGATGGCAAATATAACCTACACTTTAGAGCATATTCTTACATTTGAAATATTTTTATCGCCAATGTCCAAAAGTTTTGTGTTTTCATCGAACATATCGCTATTGTTTAGTCATCTTTTTTTTATGTTCACATCTTGCGCACTATTTCGACAAGGCATTTTTTGCCAATCAGCATTGAAAAAGAGCCATTAAAAAACACTTCTAAAAGGCATTTTATACATCATTCAGGCGGGGTAAAATGTTGGCAGATTGATAGAACATGTTCGTAAATGTTGGTCAATGTTTTATGCACTTTTTTTCACTCGCCAAAAAAAGTATGGCAATTTGTAAAACGTTTAGCCAAGATGCAACACTAATAATACCGACCTAAATTTTAGTGCATATTGACCACCGCTTAAGTGATACAAGCGCGCATTTTTAAACCACATAACTTGTTCGTTTAATTCACTGTTAGATTTAAGTAAACAGTAACAATTCCGCTATTTTTGTGTAGTAGATTTGCCGACTGACGACAGCGAGGAAGAAGAAGTGGTAATGCTGCAGTCAGGTGATCTGGAAGAAAGGTATTTAGTTTGTTATTTATCTGCAGTAAAATCGATATATTTTCTCAATTTGTTTTATGTTTTTTAATGTGGTTGTTAATTATGTCTAAACACAAGAGCATGACTTCCCTGCCTGATATTCTAAGCATTCGCATTCGAGCAAATTCGAACAAGTTCAAATCTTCCAATTTTTTAATAACTAAAAATTCATTTGATTTTCGAACGTTCAACAGTTCGGTTATTTTCATTGACAGTTTTAGTTATCGAAAATATTTCCTGTATATCAGGCATTTTGTTCTTTTTTTGTTTGTTTTTTGTTTGCTTTGTTGTTTTTTATTACACGAACTAAAGATTGAAATATCGCGTATCATCAGTTCTGTTCAGCTTTTATCATTTCAGGCAAACAGAAATATTGTCCGACAAGATAATTAACGGAAACAATAACCCGGTAACAACGATAGAAGATAAGCCGGTAACAACGATAGAAGATCAGCCGGTAACAACGATAGAAGACGATAAAACGACTACTGAGGCAAAGACTCGCAAAACGAAAACGAAGAAAAAGAAGAAAGCCAAAAAGAAAGCTGTCACCTCGTGATATTTTTGACATGCTTGTAAGAAAATATGGGATCCTATAACACGGGTTGAATCTAAAAGGATTGACGGTGTACTTTATATTATTCTCGAATATACATGTGTTTTTATCATGCTATTTAGATTTTTAACAGGACTAGGTTGATCTACATCGTTGATCTACATCGAGGTCGCTTCGGTGTTACATACTGCCTTGCGGGGTTAATTTTTTTTTTTAAATTCGACTCTATGTACAGCTTTGTTAGCATATACACTGTTTAAATGCTGAAAGAAAAAGTTATTCGGTTGTTGTCTTGACATCTTCCCTTTTTTAACAAAGGGATATCAAGGGGAAAAAATTCAGCAGGCGGTCACGCGATATAAGTATAAATTGGTACCCACATGGATGGAAGTTTAAAACTTCTTTTAAACCGTAACACCTTGCGAAATATTGATGGCTACAACATAATTTTTATATTATTAACCAATCCTGTTGTCTTGCTTCGCGCTAATTTTGATTTTGCTAAATTCCTGGGAGTAGTAAGTATGTAAAGTTTTTGTGGTAAAGGACCGTTCACATGAGACCGATAAAACATTCCACACTGCAGTGAGTAGTGAATCTGTTTACATTATGTTTGGCTTTATATTAAATTTAATTTTGGATGTGGCTTTTAAAGGACCGAATATTATGTGTTTCTGATTTTCAAGCAAGTTTACAAAGAAATCTCGCGCTTATTTGAAATTTCATTTGGTGAATTTAAAATACCAACCAAATGGAGTTTCGTTTCACCGAAGTTATAAAAATTCATGTAAACAGTACTAAGAAGCACCATGGAGCAACATGACTTAAACCTGTTTAAAGATATAAATGGCTTTTAATTGTGCGACAACGCATTGAAAACACTTGTGCTCCAATGAACTATTATGCAATAATTTTTTTTTTATCGCAACATAGTTTCATCTCGACGAAATGCAGATAGAACTATCTCTAGCACATGTCTTTTTTAGACACGTTTCTACGTGTCTCAAAACTGTTTGTAACTTCTTGTTCTGCTTTTTATATATATTTTCATTTCGGCTTAATTTTTTTCCCGCCAAATAATTGTAAACAATTCGCATAACTTGGAAACAAGACTCATTTAACGAAATATCGTTGACTGTTGGACTAAAATATTACTTCCTGCGCTGCGGTTGCGCAATAAAATTTCTTTACATACATATGAAACTTAGGCTTTAAAAAACACAACCATTCATAGCGCAGTCATGTTGCGATGACTGTGCTTGTAAACCTGAGCAGTTAATAAAAAGATTTTGTGGTTTTGTATTTAAAAGAAACCATTATTTACACTTTTAATGAAATATATTCTTTTTCAATACTTTCCATCAACTCTAATTCTTCAGAGTCATACCGAAAATGATCTTTACCTTTGTTAGTTGCGTCGTTTGTTTGTTTATATAACGTGGTTTTTGTTTGTTTTCTCAGTATGACGTCCATTTGTTGACTTGACGTAATGTCTATCTGTTTACTTGATGTAATATCCAATGACCTGCTGTATTCTACATGATTTATGAAATCACTTTCTTCTTTGGAATGATTGTCACCATGTTCATCATGGTTCTTATAGATGTTATTTTCGCAAGAATCACTTCTGGTGAATAAAATCTTAGATGGTATTATTTGGACATCTTCTTTATCAGGAGGTGTGGAGGTCTTTGTTATCTTGTCTTCACTAGGTCTACATTCAATTGGTTTTGTTTGGGTGATAGAAACAATAACCTTCTTTCTATTTTTTATGATTTTGTCTCGACATGCAGCGGTTTTGTCTGCTGGTGATCTATCTGTTTTGATTCTCTCTTTGTTTTCTCTTTCTAGCCGCAAAAGGAATGCTTTATCAACTGGAACTAATTGGTTTGTAATGGCTGTTTTGTCTACCGGTTGTAGTATGTTGGTCGCTTTTTTTTTGCTCACATTCGGTTTTTTAAGTGGAGCCAAATCTCTTTTGGTTTGTGATAGTTTTTCTAGCTTCAACGTGTCATGGTCACTACGGGCAGGCCTCCAAGGATTTTTTAAAATTGACTTGTCAATAGTGATAAATAATGTGGTTTTTGTTTTTTTCGATTTGTTTCCAAGAGGTGATCCGGCTTGTATTCCAATCTCCTTCGGATCGTTATTGTTCGAATGTGTTGAGTCTACTGATTGGGCGCTATCGAAGTCTGTATCTGGAATACTTACATCTGATTGGTCGCTGTTTGTTTGTAATGGTTGATCTGGTAATGGTGGCATCTCAGCAGAACCAAATTTAGTTGATTTATTTTTACCCTTTGAACACGAGGCGGTTGGTGTCAAACGGCCATAGTTATCCAAACGCATGGTGGACGAGACGTGAAGAACTTGCTCGTTTGATCGTGAATGTTTCGCCTCAACACCACAACATAGTGGTAAGAAGTTTCTCATGTTGTAACGTCTTTGTAACTTTCTCTTTCTTCAGGCTTATCGCCTGTCCATGTTGTTCTGCTCGTATTATTCAAGTCACAGGATTCTTTAATTTGACGTTGCAAGTTAATTTGACGTAACTTAAGCGCAATGCATCATCTGCGTTATGACGCACTTATATGCTTGTTTTCTCACCAACTTTAACTGAATTTAGTTTGTTTTTTTTGTGTAACATTCCTTCTTTGCTTGCATGCTACTCATGCTACTCATCTTTTCTTGAAGAATTTCGGGTTGACCTTTTTGTTGTGCATTGTGTAACTTTATCGGCACATCATTAGCAGAAGCTGTAGTGGTAAATCTTCTTTTTTGTAGATGTCATGCAAGCAAGCTGCTTTCTTTATCTAAAAAAAAGTAATTTCCTTTGGATCACATTTTTATTTAGCCAATCAGAGCTTTCAAATGTTCTTACTGTTTTGTAAAGTTTCCCACCTCGTGTGGAGATTGACTTCCGAAATGTGAGGCAGACCCTTTAGTTTCAAAAAAATTTTTTTTTTTTTAAGGATCCAACTTATCTGATGTAGACATGCGTGTCTTTGAGTTTCTAAGGATTATTATTTTAAATTAACTTTTGAACTTCGTGACATTTTATCTTCACGGATTTATGTAACTCCAACAATTACAAAACTTTCTGGTATCGAGTTCGGTTAAGCGAGGCGCAAAAACCGGCCAAGAGTCTTAATTTGCCTTGTACCAGTTTTGTGCAGAAAAAACGCGCAAAACGTTTCATACATACGCGAAGTGATACTTTTTAATTAAGACAATTTATTTAACTCTCTAAATAAGACATTGTTTTTGGAACAACGGAAATTAATAGGCGCTAATAAGCTCGCCTTTGCACAAAACTAATACGTTGAAATAGATTTTTTTTTTCGCTGCACAAAAGTTGTTGCGAATAAAGTAGCATTTTTTTTAATTATGTTTTTATTTTAAAAATTATTTAATTGTGATAAACTTTATTTTTCCCAAAAGTTTATTTATCAAAGAAGAAAGAAGTCTGGAAACTAAAAACAATTTCCTAATGTGAGCCCATTTTGTTTAGAAGCACACTAAAAAATTATGGACGAAACTTGAAGCCTTGGAAAAATGCTTTTCTACGAAGATGCTAATTATGCTATGGTCACACGCTCACAAGAGAATTTGAACATCAAAACGTCGGTGGAGAAAATAATTGAAGAGATCACAAGTAAACTAGAGGGGAACTGAATAAATTGTTTAAAAATCACATTGTCAGAAGTGGTAGCACGTATGAAGGAACTAAGGTGTTAAATCCTGACGAATTCGATCTAATGGTTTGTTTAGATGACCTGAGTGGCGATTACGATGTCTCAGGTGGTAATAATGCGGGATGTTTGCACCTTGGAGGCCAGAGAAATGTAGATAAAACAGTTAAAATTTTCGAAGTAACAAATAACGAGAAATCACCAGGTCACGTGAAACTCGAAGTTCTTGATAAGAATGCTAAAAAAAAGATGAAGCTCTTTCATGCTACAAAGTGAAGGGAAATTTTACTTGGACGCAACGTCAGTGAAAGCTGAGTTTTCAAAGTTATTAAAAAAAGCAATTCAGAGGCTGAACTGTCCTGCAAGTTTACGCTATCTGTATTCTCCAAGCAATGTGTTGGATGTTATACCGTTTAAACCACCCCACGAGTTATTGTTGAAATGGGAGGATAAAATGGAGATTAATATCGATGTTGTGCCGTGCGTCTCTCTGAAATGGTGCAAATCTTTGGATGCTTAAATCGATATAAAACATCTGTCGGAACTTCACGATAAAAATGTGACAAATGTTTTAAGAGAGGTTTTACAGAGAGAAAGCTTGATGGCTGTTGGTCGAGTGGAAATGTTTTGGCGTATGTCTTGCGACATTTATCTGAAACAGTGCCCAATGTGTTGTTATGCTATCGCGTGATGAAGTACCTCAACGAAACACATTTTACAAACGATTTTGAACCGATTCAAAAAGCTACCATTATTAATTCATATCCACTGAAAAATATCCTATTTCACACGTGGGCGCAACATATAAACGATGATAGCGCGTGAAACATTTGTGCCCTGGGAAACAGGGTCGTGGAAATGTTTGTTTTTCTAGCTCGTGCATTTCGAGAAAATTCCCTGCCGTGTTTTTAATGCCGCAGAGAAACCTATTTGGACCTGGGACCTGGAACGTTCCGGCAGCAGAGGCGATTGATCAGTTGGTTGCCCAGCTGTTAGCACAGAATAATACTTGGAGTTTGTCTGCTACTGAAGCATTTCTACAAGAGAAAATTCAGATTAAGATGCCAAAACCAAAAAAAAAATTGTCCGATTATAAAATACGACAAGTTAAGCCAGGTGATCCTCTTTATCGACCAAGTTTAAAGTCTAAAAACTAAAATTTAAACGACCGAAGTAGGTTGTAGTTGCTTTATTTTGCGAATATTCGTTTTTAAACGAATTAACAAACAACAAACCAGCATTTTAGGAGTAACAACCAATTTACAATTCCTATTTTTTATAAACGACTAGATATTTGTATCTTAGTTGCTCGGGGCAAAATTTTGTTTTTGGTAAGAAGGTTGCTAAGCCTAATATTTAGATTTCACGATTTTATGTTTAAAATGTGAATTTTTATTGTTAAATATTAAATTATCATTTAATAGAGAAAAACCCTTTTATTCTTGTAAAAAACAATTTGTAGGTTTTGTTGTTATGTTACCGTAATGAATAATTCAAGGCTTTAATAACCTTGACGCCGATTTCGAATAAATGAAGCCACTTTTTTGTTTCATTTTAAACAAATAACTTTCTATATCTAAGTCCAATAATGAAAACAAATGCCTTTTAAATTCAGCTAAACGTTCTTATAAATTTATAAGCTTATTTTAGGTTTTTTTTTAAATATTGCAGTATCTAAGTTTAAGATTCCTGGTCATAACTTTTTACATCTTCAACTTGACCATTTGCTTAGGTTTTAGCCGGATTCTTAGGCCCAGTCTTCACCAAACCAGTTGGGACAAGAAACTACTTTCTAATTGTTACACCCAATCCTGACCAACCTAGTTCCGAGGGCTTGTTAGTTTTTTATATTTGGACGGAACAAAATATAAATTAAAATCTCGGGACTGGGTTGCATCCTGACTAATAATGATCTTTATCACAAAAGCTTTAGCAAAAAAGTGGAAATCGGCAATAGGCGTTATTATAATTGAAATGCCTGACGTATACAACACATAGCATGACGTGCTCATTTCTTTTACGAGTGGTTCTTTATTCTCTCAAATCAGAAACTGATTCTACGCATCATTAAGACGATTTGCGAGACGTACAAATTTTCCCGCCTTTCGTTTTAAGATGATGGCAGATGAGGCGCCATCAATACCCACACCTTTGATAGGCGTTATGGAAATGTGAAAAATTCTGTCATCGGCGTAGTATTTTTGCATTAATGCGTAAACAAATGGGACCTTCACGTGGGTTAAAAATACTAATAATTAACGTGTTGAATATTTAACTGAAGTGTGGACGATGTAAACATTCGAGCCAGGTCAACAAGAAATCCACTCGCTGCGTTCAAATTTTTTGTTATTTCTGCGGGGATGTAAAAAATATACTTGCTCACCAATTTGAATTGAACTTTTGTCGTATGAAACTTGCATAACAGAAATAATTTGCAACTATTTTTTTTGTTTTTTAAGGATTTGTGCTTCGTCATGCTTTATGCTGCTGAATATAAAAAAGCGTGGACGAAACAGCCCGTTCTTCTTTATCACATCCACTACGCAACACGAAAAAAGCCCCTGGACGTAGGTTGGGTTCATGCGCTGGGATACAAATCTGACTGGATACAAAGTTGGTGATGACCCACGGTAACTTTGTCTCGATAACTAATTATATACACCAAATTGGCTGCAAGACTACGGAAAAGAAGTTATGTTTTAAATGCGCTATTGGTTACCCAGATTTATTTGTACAAATACAGCGTGCATTATACAGATTCAACTTTGTTAGTAAAGAAGCACATAAGCAGTTTTTAAAATATAATTAAAAGATATTTTTTACAAGTGAAAGTCTTTAGATTGATCACCTGTTTGGTTTGTGCTGAAACTCTTTTCTTGTGTGTTTTTAAAATACGTTATCACGTGGTAAGGAAAATTATGTCAAACTTTAATTAGACGATCACGTGACTTTTATTTTCTTTATGTGCATCCTTGCCGGATAATGTTTTTATGGAAACAACGTTCAGTGTTTGGCTAGGTTAGGTATTAGTTTAGTTGTTGCAAATTTTACGATTTACGATAGTCTGGCTTACACATATTTTTGTCTCTGTTGTATTGGGAAATAGTATTATCCTCCATCTTCCCTAATAATATCTCCAAAATTCTTTCATCATATTTTTTTATCACTTGCGAATGCTTATATACCTTTTTTCTGCAATTTTAAAATGTTGAGATAAAAGGATGAGATGTGGAGAGTATCACTACTGGAACCAGCAATGAATACATGAGTTGTGAATATTTACAAAGCTCTGTAGCTAGCTTAGCTTGCTACATTTTTAGCAATTTTTAATTATTTCAGCGTAAGTTACTTTTTAAGTTAATTTCTTTGATAGGTGTGGTCAGTTATCTATATTTTTTGCCTGTGCATTATGTCATCAACAGGGAAAACCGGTTAACCGATAGCTAGGCTCAACTTGCAAACAAAGGAATCCATGATCCAGGGATAAGACCCTGAGCTAAAGTATCTCCTTAGATTTAACCGTACCAAATCAGCTGTTTTACAGTTAGATTGGCTAAAACTTGCATCCACTTTGGTTGACATGTATTTAAAATAATCTTTACATCAAAACATTAAGCTTGACGAACATGATGTGGAATTCGTTGTCTTGTAAGTTATAAGCCAATTATATATTGTAACGAATCCTGCCCATGCATTTAGAATACGGAAACTAAAGCAAATTTATGACAGCCACACTTTGTAGTTTCTAAAAACATTAAGTAGTTTTTCTGTTTCACGCATGCGCTAATTTTGTAAACATTGGTAACTCATCTATATTACTTTAACTAGCTCATGCATCTTTTTGCCCACAACGCAATTGTGGTCTGATAAATTTGCTTTGTTTGCTTATTTTTGGCTCTTTATATATTAATTTTTGTTGTGCCGGGATGTTTGCTCATTCGAAATCATGTTGCAACAACATGCCTCAACAGATCAGAAAAACTGTTGTCTTTTGCCACATGACTGGTCAATTTCCCTAAACCCTAAGCTCAATTAATTGAAAAAACTAGATCAGCATTTTCTGCTTTATTTTGAGAAAAACAAGGACTAATTGTATTTAATAGGCAGGTTGTATGCCTAAGATTGTTACACCTGTAGAACTTCTCAATTCTCATCAATTTTAAAGAATCTCTAACCTCTATTGTTCTCTAAAAACTACATAATTTAATCCAATTATACCTGGGTGTTTTTAACCTATGTGACACATTAAGTTCTTTCTACAAACATTTTAACATGCTTTAAATCTTTTAAATAAAAGTTCCTATTTATTTTTTTTCGAGAAAAAAAGTTGTTATTTGCAATTAGTTAAGCATATTTTAATGCATTCCTCAAATTAATTTGAAATTAAAACTTCAAATTAATTTGCAGGTGAGTTAGTTTTTGCTCCTTTTTGTGTATATACCACCAGAATTGTTCTAAAATATGCTTTAAGTCGTAAGTGATACTTGTATGTGTCTAAAATGTCATTCAATTCCTCAAACAATGTACATAACGTGACAATTGTCTGGCACCCATGCATCATAGTATAAAATTGGTAGACTCTGCCTACTATGATCTGTTATTCATATAGCACTCTGGCAGCAGAATATTTGAAAAAATTAGCTTTTAAGATGTCTCCAACCTAAATTTGAGAATAAAAAAGTTCTTAAAGCTATGTTTACACATGTCTAAAAGTTGTTTTCTCACTTCATATTTCACTAGTATGATGGTGCCGCGTAAGAAAATAATTAAAGCAATAATTGCTTCCAGTTGTGTTCCACATTATTTTCTTTATAAATTCATGAATTTTACATTTGTCAGCAGCTACTCATGAACATATACTCAAATATATGTTGTGAAGTTATCCTAATAGAATTTTATGACTTAATTGTGTTAACCCAAGCTTAACAAAATAGTAAATCAAAATTTTTAACCTGAAAAGAAATGCGCTATTAACTAGCTGTGGCCTAATCTAAAATTAGTCTATAGTTTTTTTAATAGAAGTATTCTTGAGATAATCTATTATTTTTCTCAAAAAAAGTTTTCCTGCTCTTTTCACCTCTTAATGTTTGTTCCATATTTTTTTTGTTCCGAAAAATAATGGTCTTTAAGAGCAATTATTGTTGCAAGTTGTGCAAGCACTGATAATTTGTTGTCAGTTACGTGTTTTTTATTTTTGTATAGTGTCAAATAAAAATCACTTGATAAACATATGTCTGAGCATTTATTGAATATTTTCCATCTGATAAGCCAAGCTTATTTATAAATGTCGAGTTGCCTCTATTTTTTAAACACTTAAACAACAACTTCAGGTGTAATATTACAGAAGTGTTTTTGTACCTTTAATTAAAAATATATGCTTTTCTTAAAGAGCAGTCTTGAATTGACATTTTATATATTTTAGGATTGTAGATACAAGAAAAGTATAAACAAATTACTAAAAAATACAAAACTGACTGAAGAAGTTACATTATCTTTGAAATTTTCTATGTAGGGTTAGCCTACAGCTATGAAAAATCTATTTGTGTTATTGTGTTTAAAAGAAGGCAAATGCAAGCGAGACAACATGAATTCACTCGACCCACATCACCGCAACTTTCTTTCTTGACTACTTCGAATAATTTGGGAAATGTTCATGTGCAGACACATTTTGATAACAATGTTCCTGCCAACAAAATCATCCATGTCACAAATTATAATCGAGGTTCCGTTTCAGATTCAATTCTTGAGGACTCTTGTGACAGCTTCATGGATACTGACACTGAAGATGCTAGTTTACCTGGGAACCCTCAAGCTGATGCCGAGCCTTATTTATCCCTAAGAAGTGCTCTGAATAAAGTTGTTAATACAAAACCAGATGTATCTGATCCTTACCATCGCTATCCACAGCATAGTAGTGGTGACCTATCTCCTCGAAAAGAACTCAAAAAATTAATTAAAGAAGTGGAAACCTCTAAGCCAACTACACCTGAATATTCTCCACGTAAAGATGAGTTTGTAATCGACAAGTTAATGACTGATGGTATTCCGCAAATCAAAATTATAGAGGAACCTGAAACAGTACCTATTTTTATAGTTCTTCCATTCCTGCATCGATAGCAATCAAGTGTGTCATATATAATATCATGCTTTTTCATTTAGACTTACAGAGCAAGATACGAAAGTGAGGGTTGTAAGGGTCCAATTCATGGAGCTACTGAAACAGGCTTTCCAACAATAAAGGTAACACATACTGAATACACTACTCTATATACGCTAGTATTAGAGTTTTTCGATCTGATCCCCTCTAGATAATGAAAATTGTCAAGTACAGTACATATAGTGCAAGTATAACATGTTTCATGGCAGTAATATTATGTGGTATACTTGCTATGAATATTAAAAATTAGGCCAGATGGTCGCTCTTTAACATTTGGTAGAAGGATTTTCCTGAGACCATGGAGGTTTTAAAATTTAGGAAAAATGGTTGTGCTGTTGTCAGCAATAATTTTTATAGTCAAGAGTACGGGCTTACCAAATAATCTAACATCCAAAGTCCTAAGTTTCCTGTGATCATGGACAAGCAAACTTTGACATGGCTGCGAACTTCGGAATTCACTAACTTGTTTTATATATTGTCTATGATTGGAGTTCATTAAAATCAGTACTTTTTGAAAATCATTATGGGGTTTATATTTCAATGCTTTTCTCTGCATAGATTGAAGGCTACGTTGGTGACGTTGTTATTACTGTGTTTGTTGTGACACGTGAAGATGAACCTCACTTGCACACTGCTACTGGTCCTGGCTCGACAAAAGCTCCTTGTAAGGAAGTCACATTAAAAGATGGGACACCTGCCATTCAAATGTTGATGAAACCCGAAGATGAAAATGATGAAATGATTGCAATGTATTTCATTTTAGTTTCTTTTTTCTATTGTTGACTTTGTTGAATGTTTTCTACAAAAGAAATATTTTTGTATCCAATGTTTTTAAGTAGATATTTGCTTTTGCGTTAATGCCAACAAACTTGCTTAATCGTTTTTTTTTAATGGTTACAGCTTTGACCAGTTAAGTATCAGGCGGGTTCGAAACTGGGAAGCTGATCGTGAACTTCGAAAGCGTGGTATTGAACCTTCCACATGGAAAAGTAAGAAGAAGGAAGCAAAGTTGGCGTTTCAAGCATCTATAGCACCTTCTAAAAATCACACTGGTTATTTATTGACAACATACTCAAGATCATTTTTATGTAGTAAGTGCCAAACTTAATTATTTTTTTTAAAACAGACATTGATGCGTGACTTTTTTTATGAAATGTGCCTGAAGAAGGAAATTTTCAGGAGCTGCTTTGATAAGTTGTGTAGAAGGCTTGTATGTTTCTTTTCTTTTGTTTTTATTGTTTGCATATATTAATTTTAAAGGGGCTACGAAACGGCTGTTGGTTTTCGACTTTAGTGTTTTACACGAAAGTCCGGCTAATGGGGGTGGAAGAGTTTATGATCACTGTGGACAAAAAAAAACAACTTAAATCATTTTAAATATTATATTATATTAGGCATCTAAACATAGAAAAGTTCCCCACGTATATTGGATATCTAAAATTTATTCGATATAAGTACTTACCTTGCTTTTAACTAAAACTTTCTAATAAATAACTTTAAACCTTTTGAACTAGCTAGCTCACTATAACCGTCGATATTTTGCATAGAAGCATATAAGTTTATTGTACACAAAGCTAGTCTTGGCAACAACAATGACTTCGATTACCTTCTTAAAGCTAGTAACATACTATTTTTTTAATAAATACAGCTCCTTGTGTTGACTCTGTTTCCTCATCAAAACAGACTTTCGATTTACTGATATTTAATATATTTTACAGACCGTACCTTACTTTACCACCAAATAAAGAATACTGCAGGAAATTTTTTCTTATTTTCGAAAATAAAAATAGAAAAATATCAGATTGATCATGAGAAATTAGTTATTCATAAAGAGGTTTTCTAGACGTCTATTTATATCTAAACTGTGTATAATTTCTTGCATCTTGACCTTTTGAGTGGTCCGTTTATTACACGCCACTCTTCGGAAATTGCGGGGATTGAGCTTATTGAATCGTTTCGTAACCCCTTTAATGACATGAAACTTGCATTCAGAATAATACTAACTCAATCAAATCATAGTTGTTGAATTACGCATTTTTATTTAATAACAAATGAAACCATTTTAAAATTAGAAGTTTATTGTTTAGAAATTTAGAACGAGTTAAGAGCTAAAACCCTTGAAATAATGTTTGGGAAATTGCCCGTTTTTCAGCTCAAAATAGACAAACATCACCACTCGGCCAGTGCTCTGCAGCCAGTGCGCTGCAAAAGTTCTACTTAAGCAGGCGTGTAGGCCAAGTAACCAACGTTGAACTTTTTCCACAATGTATGCATTATGGAACAATCCACTTTACTACGCGGAAAGGTGCGAAATATGATGGAATTAGGGCATGCTGACGTCAGCAATAATTAAAGTTTTTTAGGATTTTGGATTTAACCAAATAACCTAACCTTTCGTTGTAAACATTGACAAGGAAATTTTCACAAGTTCGTGTTGCGTATTACTTAGATACAAATGGTATTCTTTACTGCGTGTAGTTACGATCTTAGAATTTTCGCCCTTTTTCTCAATATATTATCTCCAAGTAGGTTTTTGGCCTTTTTGGACTTATTTTCAATGCTGCCTACGATATGCAATCTACTTTCCAGGTCTTGTTTGTCGATCGTCTCCTTTAGAATTTTGGGCTCAGAAGGACCATCCAGCGTCCCTGGGTATTGGTTTTCGGCACGTCAATAACAAAAAAAGTTCTTGACATAGATTTTCCGACTGTTTCGATGCAAGTAATTTTCATTGTTCCGACTGAATTGGTCCCTTAAAGAGATATAACAGTGTAATACAATGTATTTTTAGCGGCACCATCTGGAAACCCTGAGATATGGTGGGCTAGTTTGAGCGAATGTTCAGCTGAAGGTGGCGAAGAAATGGGATTTATTGGAAAGAAATTTGCTTCTGGGTTTAAAGTTCGTTTCTTCTCAAAAGAGGATTATGGTATTTAGCCATTCACTATGTATGTATAAGTGTGTGTATCTTTTGTGTATAATTCTACCTTAAATATCGATTTCGTTTTAATTTTACTCTAGGCAATACATGGGAAGCGTTCGCAGAGGTGGACAAAGCAAAATCTAATTTAGTAAATGTTTTTCTTATTATTATTTAATTTTCTATAAACAAGTCAAAGTTTTTGAGCAAGTTATCGCTTTTAGTCTATTCTTAGGTTCTAATAACCATTTTTCTATTTTGTTTGTATGCTTGGTTGCATGTACTGTTAATTAAAGTTAAACTACTTCACTTTTTTCTAGAATGCTTGTGTTGTAAAAGTACCTCCTTATAAAGAAACAACGCTGCCTGAAAGTATTGTAGTGTACGTTGAAATTCGGGTTGGTCCTGAAAAGGAACCAAGAAATAGTGACCCGTACCCGTTTACCTATTCCGCCAGCAAAACCGTGGAAGGTTGTGCGAACTGTGCTCAAATTAAAGGATTTCTTCAGCGCGTGTATAGCGCACAAAGTGGTGATATGCCATCAAGTTTAACCGTTGCTTCTCTAAATGCTGAAGCGAAACAAGACAGTTCTGAACGAAATATAGATGTTAGTAAAATGGGTGCGAATATAGAACCGACAACTCCAACCAAGTTACGACTAGATTCGCCTGCTAAACGTGTTGCGAATATGCCGTCTGTTTTACCCAGCAGTGCATCTAACGATATCCGTGTTCTTTTGCAACAGGAGAAGTCAGTACTCAACGGGACATGTGCAAACAACATTGCGCCTTCAACGTTAGGTGTGCTCTATGTACAGAATAACGTTTTGCCAGTTGTTGCCCCAACAAGTAGACCGAATGTTGCTGTCCAACCTGGTTTTATGATACAGCAGCCAGTTTACAATAACAAGCCTATTCAAAACATCACTGCACCTGCGCTCGTTAACCCGCAAACTATTAATGCTACCAATTTAACTACTGCAAATTTCGTAGGATCGCAACAACAAATTAATGCTGTTAATTCCATGCTTTCTGTTCTTCCTAAAACAAATGTTTCAGTCACGACACAGACTGCTTTGACACAAACACCTATCGTACATTTACCAAACAATGACATGCAAGCAGCGTCTCACGTGACGTACCGACATACGACGCAGGCTGTGCCTATTTTAGTATCTAGCGAACAACATGCGGGAATAACTGGTTTAATTACTCCGACTTTAACCGTACCGTCGAACTACGAGCTTGTAAATCAGTGCGCTACCGCGCCTGTAGTTAATATGCAGTCCGGTGGGACTAAGGAATTTCTTCAAAATAGTTCCATTGCAATTCAGCAAGCGTTCGAGAAGGTCAAAGAAGAAGAAATATCACCAAATTATCTTCAAGATAAACAACATATGTATAACAGCCAAGTACCGATAATGTTTTCCAATAATGCTTTGACGTTTCCCTTGATATCCACTCGTGATTCGCAAAGCATTATTGTTTCTACTTCTTCAAGCGTGCCAATAGTTCCCCGCTCTATTCCGTGTGTAAATGTCCTGAACTCGACTTCGACAACTATGAAACCCTTCGACTCAGCTGTCGATAACTTTTTACCTACACAAACTGTTCCCTTGGAGAAGCAGATACAGATTTTAACAAACCATGTAGAAAAACTGAAAAAGTTGAAGACGAGCGAAACTATGTTGCAATATAATGTGTTAGATCGTCAGCAAGGAAATTTCCTTCAATCTCAGACGCAACTATCGTTTTCATCCGCGACCACGGTAGAACCTTTTGTCCACAGTAAGCTGCAGCAAGCAGCTAGTCAACTTCACGTCAACCAACAACCAATACAAGTTCCGTCATCAGTTTACCAGCAGATGGAGAAGGAACAAGTCCAACACACGTCGCCTGATTATCAAATAATACAAAGTGCTCTTGCCAATGAGAACCTCGCCTCAGCCATCTCGACATCGTTTATAACTGCAACTAGCCCTGTGCAGACCGTCCCAACAACATATACTGCTATTGCTCAGAAGCAAGCATACATGACTGTACCTCAGTCGGTGAACCAAGTATTACCAACTTCAACATACCAGACGGCAGTCGTCTATCAACAACAAAACGGTGTCGGGCAGCAGCAACAGTTTACCTCGTCCAACTTTTCTAACACAGCTTCTCAACAACAAGCTACCATTACTCCATTTTCAAACAGTCGAAATGCGCACCAAGCGCAGCAAACTGCCACTGTTTACAACCAGCAAGTTGCGCATGTTCACCCGTCTTCCTATCAAACCCAGTCGCAGCCGCAAACATCTTCGTTCACTCTGCAACAGCAAGCATTCCAACAGCCCTCACAGCCTCATCATCAACACCCTTCTCCAACGTTTCAGCAACACCCTTCTCCAACGTTTCAGCAAACAAGACTCATTTAAGAAACAAGACTCATTTAACGAAATATCGTTGACTGTTGGACTAAAATATTACTTCCTGCGCTGCGGTTGCGCAATAAAATTTCTTTACATACATATGAAACTTAGGCTTTAAAAAACACAACCATTCATAGCGCAGTCATGTTGCGATGACTGTGCTTGTAAACCTGAGCAGTTAATAAAAAGATTTTGTGGTTTTGTATTTAAAAGAAACCATTATTTACACTTTTAATGAAATATATTCTTTTTCAATACTTTCCATCAACTCTAATTCTTCAGAGTCATACCGAAAATGATCTTTACCTTTGTTAGTTGCGTCGTTTGTTTGTTTATATAACGTGGTTTTTGTTTGTTTTCTCAGTATGACGTCCATTTGTTGACTTGACGTAATGTCTATCTGTTTACTTGATGTAATATCCAATGACCTGCTGTATTCTACATGATTTATGAAATCACTTTCTTCTTTGGAATGATTGTCACCATGTTCATCATGGTTCTTATAGATGTTATTTTCGCAAGAATCACTTCTGGTGAATAAAATCTTAGATGGTATTATTTGGACATCTTCTTTATCAGGAGGTGTGGAGGTCTTTGTTATCTTGTCTTCACTAGGTCTACATTCAATTGGTTTTGTTTGGGTGATAGAAACAATAACCTTCTTTCTATTTTTTATGATTTTGTCTCGACATGCAGCGGTTTTGTCTGCTGGTGATCTATCTGTTTTGATTCTCTCTTTGTTTTCTCTTTCTAGCCGCAAAAGGAATGCTTTATCAACTGGAACTAATTGGTTTGTAATGGCTGTTTTGTCTACCGGTTGTAGTATGTTGGTCGCTTTTTTTTTGCTCACATTCGGTTTTTTAAGTGGAGCCAAATCTCTTTTGGTTTGTGATAGTTTTTCTAGCTTCAACGTGTCATGGTCACTACGGGCAGGCCTCCAAGGATTTTTTAAAATTGACTTGTCAATAGTGATAAATAATGTGGTTTTTGTTTTTTTCGATTTGTTTCCAAGAGGTGATCCGGCTTGTATTCCAATCTCCTTCGGATCGTTATTGTTCGAATGTGTTGAGTCTACTGATTGGGCGCTATCGAAGTCTGTATCTGGAATACTTACATCTGATTGGTCGCTGTTTGTTTGTAATGGTTGATCTGGTAATGGTGGCATCTCAGCAGAACCAAATTTAGTTGATTTATTTTTACCCTTTGAACACGAGGCGGTTGGTGTCAAACGGCCATAGTTATCCAAACGCATGGTGGACGAGACGTGAAGAACTTGCTCGTTTGATCGTGAATGTTTCGCCTCAACACCACAACATAGTGGTAAGAAGTTTCTCATGTTGTAACGTCTTTGTAACTTTCTCTTTCTTCAGGCTTATCGCCTGTCCATGTTGTTCTGCTCGTATTATTCAAGTCACAGGATTCTTTAATTTGACGTTGCAAGTTAATTTGACGTAACTTAAGCGCAATGCATCATCTGCGTTATGACGCACTTATATGCTTGTTTTCTCACCAACTTTAACTGAATTTAGTTTTTTTTTTTTGTGTAACATTCCTTCTTTGCTTGCATGCTACTCATGCTACTCATCTTTTCTTGAAGAATTTCGGGTTGACCTTTTTGTTGTGCATTGTGTAACTTTATCGGCACATCATTAGCAGAAGCTGTAGTGGTAAATCTTCTTTTTTGTAGATGTCATGCAAGCAAGCTGCTTTCTTTATCTAAAAAAAAGTAATTTCCTTTGGATCACATTTTTATTTAGCCAATCAGAGCTTTCAAATGTTCTTACTGTTTTGTAAAGTTTCCCACCTCGTGTGGAGATTGACTTCCGAAATGTGAGGCAGACCCTTTAGTTTCAAAAAAATTTTTTTTTTTTTAAGGATCCAACTTATCTGATGTAGACATGCGTGTCTTTGAGTTTCTAAGGATTATTATTTTAAATTAACTTTTGAACTTCGTGACATTTTATCTTCACGGATTTATGTAACTCCAACAATTACAAAACTTTCTGGTATCGAGTTCGGTTAAGCGAGGCGCAAAAACCGGCCAAGAGTCTTAATTTGCCTTGTACCAGTTTTGTGCAGAAAAAACGCGCAAAACGTTTCATACATACGCGAAGTGATACTTTTTAATTAAGACAATTTATTTAACTCTCTAAATAAGACATTGTTTTTGGAACAACGGAAATTAATAGGCGCTAATAAGCTCGCCTTTGCACAAAACTAATACGTTGAAATAGATTTTTTTTTTCGCTGCACAAAAGTTGTTGCGAATAAAGTAGCATTTTTTTTAATTATGTTTTTATTTTAAAAATTATTTAATTGTGATAAACTTTATTTTTCCCAAAAGTTTATTTATCAAAGAAGAAAGAAGTCTGGAAACTAAAAACAATTTCCTAATGTGAGCCCATTTTGTTTAGAAGCACACTAAAAAATTATGGACGAAACTTGAAGCCTTGGAAAAATGCTTTTCTACGAAGATGCTAATTATGCTATGGTCACACGCTCACAAGAGAATTTGAACATCAAAACGTCGGTGGAGAAAATAATTGAAGAGATCACAAGTAAACTAGAGGGGAACTGAATAAATTGTTTAAAAATCACATTGTCAGAAGTGGTAGCACGTATGAAGGAACTAAGGTGTTAAATCCTGACGAATTCGATCTAATGGTTTGTTTAGATGACCTGAGTGGCGATTACGATGTCTCAGGTGGTAATAATGCGGGATGTTTGCACCTTGGAGGCCAGAGAAATGTAGATAAAACAGTTAAAATTTTCGAAGTAACAAATAACGAGAAATCACCAGGTCACGTGAAACTCGAAGTTCTTGATAAGAATGCTAAAAAAAAGATGAAGCTCTTTCATGCTACAAAGTGAAGGGAAATTTTACTTGGACGCAACGTCAGTGAAAGCTGAGTTTTCAAAGTTATTAAAAAAAGCAATTCAGAGGCTGAACTGTCCTGCAAGTTTACGCTATCTGTATTCTCCAAGCAATGTGTTGGATGTTATACCGTTTAAACCACCCCACGAGTTATTGTTGAAATGGGAGGATAAAATGGAGATTAATATCGATGTTGTGCCGTGCGTCTCTCTGAAATGGTGCAAATCTTTGGATGCTTAAATCGATATAAAACATCTGTCGGAACTTCACGATAAAAATGTGACAAATGTTTTAAGAGAGGTTTTACAGAGAGAAAGCTTGATGGCTGTTGGTCGAGTGGAAATGTTTTGGCGTATGTCTTGCGACATTTATCTGAAACAGTGCCCAATGTGTTGTTATGCTATCGCGTGATGAAGTACCTCAACGAAACACATTTTACAAACGATTTTGAACCGATTCAAAAAGCTACCATTATTAATTCATATCCACTGAAAAATATCCTATTTCACACGTGGGCGCAACATATAAACGATGATAGCGCGTGAAACATTTGTGCCCTGGGAAACAGGGTCGTGGAAATGTTTGTTTTTCTAGCTCGTGCATTTCGAGAAAATTCCCTGCCGTGTTTTTAATGCCGCAGAGAAACCTATTTGGACCTGGGACCTGGAACGTTCCGGCAGCAGAGGCGATTGATCAGTTGGTTGCCCAGCTGTTAGCACAGAATAATACTTGGAGTTTGTCTGCTACTGAAGCATTTCTACAAGAGAAAATTCAGATTAAGATGCCAAAACCAAAAAAAAAATTGTCCGATTATAAAATACGACAAGTTAAGCCAGGTGATCCTCTTTATCGACCAAGTTTAAAGTCTAAAAACTAAAATTTAAACGACCGAAGTAGGTTGTAGTTGCTTTATTTTGCGAATATTCGTTTTTAAACGAATTAACAAACAACAAACCAGCATTTTAGGAGTAACAACCAATTTACAATTCCTATTTTTTATAAACGACTAGATATTTGTATCTTAGTTGCTCGGGGCAAAATTTTGTTTTTGGTAAGAAGGTTGCTAAGCCTAATATTTAGATTTCACGATTTTATGTTTAAAATGTGAATTTTTATTGTTAAATATTAAATTATCATTTAATAGAGAAAAACCCTTTTATTCTTGTAAAAAACAATTTGTAGGTTTTGTTGTTATGTTACCGTAATGAATAATTCAAGGCTTTAATAACCTTGACGCCGATTTCGAATAAATGAAGCCACTTTTTTGTTTCATTTTAAACAAATAACTTTCTATATCTAAGTCCAATAATGAAAACAAATGCCTTTTAAATTCAGCTAAACGTTCTTATAAATTTATAAGCTTATTTTAGGTTTTTTTTTAAATATTGCAGTATCTAAGTTTAAGATTCCTGGTCATAACTTTTTACATCTTCAACTTGACCATTTGCTTAGGTTTTAGCCGGATTCTTAGGCCCAGTCTTCACCAAACCAGTTGGGACAAGAAACTACTTTCTAATTGTTACACCCAATCCTGACCAACCTAGTTCCGAGGGCTTGTTAGTTTTTTATATTTGGACGGAACAAAATATAAATTAAAATCTCGGGACTGGGTTGCATCCTGACTAATAATGATCTTTATCACAAAAGCTTTAGCAAAAAAGTGGAAATCGGCAATAGGCGTTATTATAATTGAAATGCCTGACGTATACAACACATAGCATGACGTGCTCATTTCTTTTACGAGTGGTTCTTTATTCTCTCAAATCAGAAACTGATTCTACGCATCATTAAGACGATTTGCGAGACGTACAAATTTTCCCGCCTTTCGTTTTAAGATGATGGCAGATGAGGCGCCATCAATACCCACACCTTTGATAGGCGTTATGGAAATGTGAAAAATTCTGTCATCGGCGTAGTATTTT
The DNA here is from genome assembly GCF_029227915.1 of Hydractinia symbiolongicarpus. NCBI lineage: Eukaryota > Metazoa > Cnidaria > Hydrozoa > Anthoathecata > Hydractiniidae > Hydractinia > Hydractinia symbiolongicarpus. The sequence continues at coordinate 7,323,661 of NC_079882.1, read as the reverse complement.
TGCATTAATGCGTAAACAAATGGGACCTTCACGTGGGTTAAAAATACTAATAATTAACGTGTTGAATATTTAACTGAAGTGTGGACGATGTAAACATTCGAGCCAGGTCAACAAGAAATCCACTCGCTGCGTTCAAATTTTTTGTTATTTCTGCGGGGATGTAAAAAATATACTTGCTCACCAATTTGAATTGAACTTTTGTCGTATGAAACTTGCATAACAGAAATAATTTGCAACTATTTTTTTTGTTTTTTAAGGATTTGTGCTTCGTCATGCTTTATGCTGCTGAATATAAAAAAGCGTGGACGAAACAGCCCGTTCTTCTTTATCACATCCACTACGCAACACGAAAAAAGCCCCTGGACGTAGGTTGGGTTCATGCGCTGGGATACAAATCTGACTGGATACAAAGTTGGTGATGACCCACGGTAACTTTGTCTCGATAACTAATTATATACACCAAATTGGCTGCAAGACTACGGAAAAGAAGTTATGTTTTAAATGCGCTATTGGTTACCCAGATTTATTTGTACAAATACAGCGTGCATTATACAGATTCAACTTTGTTAGTAAAGAAGCACATAAGCAGTTTTTAAAATATAATTAAAAGATATTTTTTACAAGTGAAAGTCTTTAGATTGATCACCTGTTTGGTTTGTGCTGAAACTCTTTTCTTGTGTGTTTTTAAAATACGTTATCACGTGGTAAGGAAAATTATGTCAAACTTTAATTAGACGATCACGTGACTTTTATTTTCTTTATGTGCATCCTTGCCGGATAATGTTTTTATGGAAACAACGTTCAGTGTTTGGCTAGGTTAGGTATTAGTTTAGTTGTTGCAAATTTTACGATTTACGATAGTCTGGCTTACACATATTTTTGTCTCTGTTGTATTGGGAAATAGTATTATCCTCCATCTTCCCTAATAATATCTCCAAAATTCTTTCATCATATTTTTTTATCACTTGCGAATGCTTATATACCTTTTTTCTGCAATTTTAAAATGTTGAGATAAAAGGATGAGATGTGGAGAGTATCACTACTGGAACCAGCAATGAATACATGAGTTGTGAATATTTACAAAGCTCTGTAGCTAGCTTAGCTTGCTACATTTTTAGCAATTTTTAATTATTTCAGCGTAAGTTACTTTTTAAGTTAATTTCTTTGATAGGTGTGGTCAGTTATCTATATTTTTTGCCTGTGCATTATGTCATCAACAGGGAAAACCGGTTAACCGATAGCTAGGCTCAACTTACAAACAAAGGAATCCATGATCCAGGGATAAGACCCTGAGCTAAAGTATCTCCTTAGATTTAACCGTACCAAATCAGCTGTTTTACAGTTAGATTGGCTAAAACTTGCATCCACTTTGGTTGACATGTATTTAAAATAATCTTTACATCAAAACATTAAGCTTGACGAACATGATGTGGAATTCGTTGTCTTGTAAGTTATAAGCCAATTATATATTGTAACGAATCCTGCCCATGCATTTAGAATACGGAAACTAAAGCAAATTTATGACAGCCACACTTTGTAGTTTCTAAAAACATTAAGTAGTTTTTCTGTTTCACGCATGCGCTAATTTTGTAAACATTGGTAACTCATCTATATTACTTTAACTAGCTCATGCATCTTTTTGCCCACAACGCAATTGTGGTCTGATAAATTTGCTTTGTTTGCTTATTTTTGGCTCTTTATATATTAATTTTTGTTGTGCCGGGATGTTTGCTCATTCGAAATCATGTTGCAACAACATGCCTCAACAGATCAGAAAAACTGTTGTCTTTTGCCACATGACTGGTCAATTTCCCTAAACCCTAAGCTCAATTAATTGAAAAAACTAGATCAGCATTTTCTGCTTTATTTTGAGAAAAACAAGGACTAATTGTATTTAATAGGCAGGTTGTATGCCTAAGATTGTTACACCTGTAGAACTTCTCAATTCTCATCAATTTTAAAGAATCTCTAACCTCTATTGTTCTCTAAAAACTACATAATTTAATCCAATTATACCTGGGTGTTTTTAACCTATGTGACACATTAAGTTCTTTCTACAAACATTTTAACATGCTTTAAATCTTTTAAATAAAAGTTCCTATTTATTTTTTTTCGAGAAAAAAAGTTGTTATTTGCAATTAGTTAAGCATATTTTAATGCATTCCTCAAATTAATTTGAAATTAAAACTTCAAATTAATTTGCAGGTGAGTTAGTTTTTGCTCCTTTTTGTGTATATACCACCAGAATTGTTCTAAAATATGCTTTAAGTCGTAAGTGATACTTGTATGTGTCTAAAATGTCATTCAATTCCTCAAACAATGTACATAACGTGACAATTGTCTGGCACCCATGCATCATAGTATAAAATTGGTAGACTCTGCCTACTATGATCTGTTATTCATATAGCACTCTGGCAGCAGAATATTTGAAAAAATTAGCTTTTAAGATGTCTCCAACCTAAATTTGAGAATAAAAAAGTTCTTAAAGCTATGTTTACACATGTCTAAAAGTTGTTTTCTCACTTCATATTTCACTAGTATGATGGTGCCGCGTAAGAAAATAATTAAAGCAATAATTGCTTCCAGTTGTGTTCCACATTATTTTCTTTATAAATTCATGAATTTTACATTTGTCAGCAGCTACTCATGAACATATACTCAAATATATGTTGTGAAGTTATCCTAATAGAATTTTATGACTTAATTGTGTTAACCCAAGCTTAACAAAATAGTAAATCAAAATTTTTAACCTGAAAAGAAATGCGCTATTAACTAGCTGTGGCCTAATCTAAAATTAGTCTATAGTTTTTTTAATAGAAGTATTCTTGAGATAATCTATTATTTTTCTCAAAAAAAGTTTTCCTGCTCTTTTCACCTCTTAATGTTTGTTCCATATTTTTTTTGTTCCGAAAAATAATGGTCTTTAAGAGCAATTATTGTTGCAAGTTGTGCAAGCACTGATAATTTGTTGTCAGTTACGTGTTTTTTATTTTTGTATAGTGTCAAATAAAAATCACTTGATAAACATATGTCTGAGCATTTATTGAATATTTTCCATCTGATAAGCCAAGCTTATTTATAAATGTCGAGTTGCCTCTATTTTTTAAACACTTAAACAACAACTTCAGGTGTAATATTACAGAAGTGTTTTTGTACCTTTAATTAAAAATATATGCTTTTCTTAAAGAGCAGTCTTGAATTGACATTTTATATATTTTAGGATTGTAGATACAAGAAAAGTATAAACAAATTACTAAAAAATACAAAACTGACTGAAGAAGTTACATTATCTTTGAAATTTTCTATGTAGGGTTAGCCTACAGCTATGAAAAATCTATTTGTGTTATTGTGTTTAAAAGAAGGCAAATGCAAGCGAGACAACATGAATTCACTCGACCCACATCACCGCAACTTTCTTTCTTGACTACTTCGAATAATTTGGGAAATGTTCATGTGCAGACACATTTTGATAACAATGTTCCTGCCAACAAAATCATCCATGTCACAAATTATAATCGAGGTTCCGTTTCAGATTCAATTCTTGAGGACTCTTGTGACAGCTTCATGGATACTGACACTGAAGATGCTAGTTTACCTGGGAACCCTCAAGCTGATGCCGAGCCTTATTTATCCCTAAGAAGTGCTCTGAATAAAGTTGTTAATACAAAACCAGATGTATCTGATCCTTACCATCGCTATCCACAGCATAGTAGTGGTGACCTATCTCCTCGAAAAGAACTCAAAAAATTAATTAAAGAAGTGGAAACCTCTAAGCCAACTACACCTGAATATTCTCCACGTAAAGATGAGTTTGTAATCGACAAGTTAATGACTGATGGTATTCCGCAAATCAAAATTATAGAGGAACCTGAAACAGTACCTATTTTTATAGTTCTTCCATTCCTGCATCGATAGCAATCAAGTGTGTCATATATAATATCATGCTTTTTCATTTAGACTTACAGAGCAAGATACGAAAGTGAGGGTTGTAAGGGTCCAATTCATGGAGCTACTGAAACAGGCTTTCCAACAATAAAGGTAACACATACTGAATACACTACTCTATATACGCTAGTATTAGAGTTTTTCGATCTGATCCCCTCTAGATAATGAAAATTGTCAAGTACAGTACATATAGTGCAAGTATAACATGTTTCATGGCAGTAATATTATGTGGTATACTTGCTATGAATATTAAAAATTAGGCCAGATGGTCGCTCTTTAACATTTGGTAGAAGGATTTTCCTGAGACCATGGAGGTTTTAAAATTTAGGAAAAATGGTTGTGCTGTTGTCAGCAATAATTTTTATAGTCAAGAGTACGGGCTTACCAAATAATCTAACATCCAAAGTCCTAAGTTTCCTGTGATCATGGACAAGCAAACTTTGACATGGCTGCGAACTTCGGAATTCACTAACTTGTTTTATATATTGTCTATGATTGGAGTTCATTAAAATCAGTACTTTTTGAAAATCATTATGGGGTTTATATTTCAATGCTTTTCTCTGCATAGATTGAAGGCTACGTTGGTGACGTTGTTATTACTGTGTTTGTTGTGACACGTGAAGATGAACCTCACTTGCACACTGCTACTGGTCCTGGCTCGACAAAAGCTCCTTGTAAGGAAGTCACATTAAAAGATGGGACACCTGCCATTCAAATGTTGATGAAACCCGAAGATGAAAATGATGAAATGATTGCAATGTATTTCATTTTAGTTTCTTTTTTCTATTGTTGACTTTGTTGAATGTTTTCTACAAAAGAAATATTTTTGTATCCAATGTTTTTAAGTAGATATTTGCTTTTGCGTTAATGCCAACAAACTTGCTTAATCGTTTTTTTTTAATGGTTACAGCTTTGACCAGTTAAGTATCAGGCGGGTTCGAAACTGGGAAGCTGATCGTGAACTTCGAAAGCGTGGTATTGAACCTTCCACATGGAAAAGTAAGAAGAAGGAAGCAAAGTTGGCGTTTCAAGCATCTATAGCACCTTCTAAAAATCACACTGGTTATTTATTGACAACATACTCAAGATCATTTTTATGTAGTAAGTGCCAAACTTAATTATTTTTTTTAAAACAGACATTGATGCGTGACTTTTTTTATGAAATGTGCCTGAAGAAGGAAATTTTCAGGAGCTGCTTTGATAAGTTGTGTAGAAGGCTTGTATGTTTCTTTTCTTTTGTTTTTATTGTTTGCATATATTAATTTTAAAGGGGCTACGAAACGGCTGTTGGTTTTCGACTTTAGTGTTTTACACGAAAGTCCGGCTAATGGGGGTGGAAGAGTTTATGATCACTGTGGACAAAAAAAAACAACTTAAATCATTTTAAATATTATATTATATTAGGCATCTAAACATAGAAAAGTTCCCCACGTATATTGGATATCTAAAATTTATTCGATATAAGTACTTACCTTGCTTTTAACTAAAACTTTCTAATAAATAACTTTAAACCTTTTGAACTAGCTAGCTCACTATAACCGTCGATATTTTGCATAGAAGCATATAAGTTTATTGTACACAAAGCTAGTCTTGGCAACAACAATGACTTCGATTACCTTCTTAAAGCTAGTAACATACTATTTTTTTAATAAATACAGCTCCTTGTGTTGACTCTGTTTCCTCATCAAAACAGACTTTCGATTTACTGATATTTAATATATTTTACAGACCGTACCTTACTTTACCACCAAATAAAGAATACTGCAGGAAATTTTTTCTTATTTTCGAAAATAAAAATAGAAAAATATCAGATTGATCATGAGAAATTAGTTATTCATAAAGAGGTTTTCTAGACGTCTATTTATATCTAAACTGTGTATAATTTCTTGCATCTTGACCTTTTGAGTGGTCCGTTTATTACACGCCACTCTTCGGAAATTGCGGGGATTGAGCTTATTGAATCGTTTCGTAACCCCTTTAATGACATGAAACTTGCATTCAGAATAATACTAACTCAATCAAATCATAGTTGTTGAATTACGCATTTTTATTTAATAACAAATGAAACCATTTTAAAATTAGAAGTTTATTGTTTAGAAATTTAGAACGAGTTAAGAGCTAAAACCCTTGAAATAATGTTTGGGAAATTGCCCGTTTTTCAGCTCAAAATAGACAAACATCACCACTCGGCCAGTGCTCTGCAGCCAGTGCGCTGCAAAAGTTCTACTTAAGCAGGCGTGTAGGCCAAGTAACCAACGTTGAACTTTTTCCACAATGTATGCATTATGGAACAATCCACTTTACTACGCGGAAAGGTGCGAAATATGATGGAATTAGGGCATGCTGACGTCAGCAATAATTAAAGTTTTTTAGGATTTTGGATTTAACCAAATAACCTAACCTTTCGTTGTAAACATTGACAAGGAAATTTTCACAAGTTCGTGTTGCGTATTACTTAGATACAAATGGTATTCTTTACTGCGTGTAGTTACGATCTTAGAATTTTCGCCCTTTTTCTCAATATATTATCTCCAAGTAGGTTTTTGGCCTTTTTGGACTTATTTTCAATGCTGCCTACGATATGCAATCTACTTTCCAGGTCTTGTTTGTCGATCGTCTCCTTTAGAATTTTGGGCTCAGAAGGACCATCCAGCGTCCCTGGGTATTGGTTTTCGGCACGTCAATAACAAAAAAAGTTCTTGACATAGATTTTCCGACTGTTTCGATGCAAGTAATTTTCATTGTTCCGACTGAATTGGTCCCTTAAAGAGATATAACAGTGTAATACAATGTATTTTTAGCGGCACCATCTGGAAACCCTGAGATATGGTGGGCTAGTTTGAGCGAATGTTCAGCTGAAGGTGGCGAAGAAATGGGATTTATTGGAAAGAAATTTGCTTCTGGGTTTAAAGTTCGTTTCTTCTCAAAAGAGGATTATGGTATTTAGCCATTCACTATGTATGTATAAGTGTGTGTATCTTTTGTGTATAATTCTACCTTAAATATCGATTTCGTTTTAATTTTACTCTAGGCAATACATGGGAAGCGTTCGCAGAGGTGGACAAAGCAAAATCTAATTTAGTAAATGTTTTTCTTATTATTATTTAATTTTCTATAAACAAGTCAAAGTTTTTGAGCAAGTTATCGCTTTTAGTCTATTCTTAGGTTCTAATAACCATTTTTCTATTTTGTTTGTATGCTTGGTTGCATGTACTGTTAATTAAAGTTAAACTACTTCACTTTTTTCTAGAATGCTTGTGTTGTAAAAGTACCTCCTTATAAAGAAACAACGCTGCCTGAAAGTATTGTAGTGTACGTTGAAATTCGGGTTGGTCCTGAAAAGGAACCAAGAAATAGTGACCCGTACCCGTTTACCTATTCCGCCAGCAAAACCGTGGAAGGTTGTGCGAACTGTGCTCAAATTAAAGGATTTCTTCAGCGCGTGTATAGCGCACAAAGTGGTGATATGCCATCAAGTTTAACCGTTGCTTCTCTAAATGCTGAAGCGAAACAAGACAGTTCTGAACGAAATATAGATGTTAGTAAAATGGGTGCGAATATAGAACCGACAACTCCAACCAAGTTACGACTAGATTCGCCTGCTAAACGTGTTGCGAATATGCCGTCTGTTTTACCCAGCAGTGCATCTAACGATATCCGTGTTCTTTTGCAACAGGAGAAGTCAGTACTCAACGGGACATGTGCAAACAACATTGCGCCTTCAACGTTAGGTGTGCTCTATGTACAGAATAACGTTTTGCCAGTTGTTGCCCCAACAAGTAGACCGAATGTTGCTGTCCAACCTGGTTTTATGATACAGCAGCCAGTTTACAATAACAAGCCTATTCAAAACATCACTGCACCTGCGCTCGTTAACCCGCAAACTATTAATGCTACCAATTTAACTACTGCAAATTTCGTAGGATCGCAACAACAAATTAATGCTGTTAATTCCATGCTTTCTGTTCTTCCTAAAACAAATGTTTCAGTCACGACACAGACTGCTTTGACACAAACACCTATCGTACATTTACCAAACAATGACATGCAAGCAGCGTCTCACGTGACGTACCGACATACGACGCAGGCTGTGCCTATTTTAGTATCTAGCGAACAACATGCGGGAATAACTGGTTTAATTACTCCGACTTTAACCGTACCGTCGAACTACGAGCTTGTAAATCAGTGCGCTACCGCGCCTGTAGTTAATATGCAGTCCGGTGGGACTAAGGAATTTCTTCAAAATAGTTCCATTGCAATTCAGCAAGCGTTCGAGAAGGTCAAAGAAGAAGAAATATCACCAAATTATCTTCAAGATAAACAACATATGTATAACAGCCAAGTACCGATAATGTTTTCCAATAATGCTTTGACGTTTCCCTTGATATCCACTCGTGATTCGCAAAGCATTATTGTTTCTACTTCTTCAAGCGTGCCAATAGTTCCCCGCTCTATTCCGTGTGTAAATGTCCTGAACTCGACTTCGACAACTATGAAACCCTTCGACTCAGCTGTCGATAACTTTTTACCTACACAAACTGTTCCCTTGGAGAAGCAGATACAGATTTTAACAAACCATGTAGAAAAACTGAAAAAGTTGAAGACGAGCGAAACTATGTTGCAATATAATGTGTTAGATCGTCAGCAAGGAAATTTCCTTCAATCTCAGACGCAACTATCGTTTTCATCCGCGACCACGGTAGAACCTTTTGTCCACAGTAAGCTGCAGCAAGCAGCTAGTCAACTTCACGTCAACCAACAACCAATACAAGTTCCGTCATCAGTTTACCAGCAGATGGAGAAGGAACAAGTCCAACACACGTCGCCTGATTATCAAATAATACAAAGTGCTCTTGCCAATGAGAACCTCGCCTCAGCCATCTCGACATCGTTTATAACTGCAACTAGCCCTGTGCAGACCGTCCCAACAACATATACTGCTATTGCTCAGAAGCAAGCATACATGACTGTACCTCAGTCGGTGAACCAAGTATTACCAACTTCAACATACCAGACGGCAGTCGTCTATCAACAACAAAACGGTGTCGGGCAGCAGCAACAGTTTACCTCGTCCAACTTTTCTAACACAGCTTCTCAACAACAAGCTACCATTACTCCATTTTCAAACAGTCGAAATGCGCACCAAGCGCAGCAAACTGCCACTGTTTACAACCAGCAAGTTGCGCATGTTCACCCGTCTTCCTATCAAACCCAGTCGCAGCCGCAAACATCTTCGTTCACTCTGCAACAGCAAGCATTCCAACAGCCCTCACAGCCTCATCATCAACACCCTTCTCCAACGTTTCAGCAACACCCTTCTCCAACGTTTCAGCAACACCCTTCTCCAACGTTTCAGCAACACCCTTCTCCAACGTTTCAGCAACACCCTTCTCCAACGTTTCAGCAGCAACAACAATTATTTGAGAACATAACGAATCTTACTGATTTCTCAAAGGCGGAATTTGAAAACGATGCTACGAAGGAGTCTCAATGGCAAACTCGTCCATCAATCAATGATGCCATAGCCACTAATAAAGTTGGGTATCATGATAATAATACGAACAAGCAGCGCTCCTCGAGGGCTGCAAGTCCTATGAAACTAAATGAAAATGAGAATAATAATTTCTTAACCGCATTAGAGCAGTTGAACAATTCACAAACGTTTACGTCGTCGTTACCGTCAACACCTGTTGCCATGACAAACCACGTCTCCGTTTTTAACACTACGCCGTCAGATATTCAACTTTCACAGATGGATAATTCTGTTGTCGAAGCAAATGAGCTCAACCAATCGGAAGTCAGCGTCGACTACTCCGACGCTTATAAAAACGTTAACAAGTCAACGAGTAACACGTGGGTGTCATACCAAAGCGATACATCACAATACGGCCAATCCACATTATATCAACAACATCTGCAACCAACTACCGATGGAATACAAAAAGGTAATTTCTCTTTCTTTATATTACATTAATTCACGTTTTCAGGGAAATAATACTCAGTTGGAAATAAAATTTACTGTCCCCGACAGACTTCATACACGTTTTTTTTTTTTTTTTTTACTCTGTAGGTTGGTGATGTAGTAAAGCTTACTGAACAAACGCTACGTGATGGCGTAGCCGGATATAGATCGTGGATTTGCGTGCCTTGAAAATATTTTTAACATGTCAGTATTTTCTTTCCTTTTATATATATAATTGGCATTTTTTAATTGGATTTTAGATAGTCTTTAAAGACTAAAGATAAATATTATGAATTTAGCCTTTATAAGAGGGTCCAGTTGTTTTGATCACAAAACAGTTTCGTCTATCAATTTACGTAACTTCGTGTTCTACGTGTTTTCTCCTCCCGTTATAACATGCTTCCTTTTTGAAATAGCCTCACAAATTTTTTAATTCAGTACTGGCATCTCAAAAAGTGGCAAAATTAGAAAATTTGTGATCAATAGCGAGAACGTCATATCTGATGATCTGCGCATATAAAAGTCAAACTATAACAGGGCGATATTATACACAAGCAGACTTTTCTTTGTGTTGAAATCATTAGATGAAGCTAGATTTTTAAAAGTTATATTTTTTATAAAAAAGAAAAAACGTGGGTGAATTAGTCGCTGACGTATTTATGTATTGTTATTTGTTTCGTTGTCACGGTAACATAGGAGCCTCCCATTTATTTGTGTGATTTTATGAAGCGTGTGTTTCTATAACAATTCTACTTGTACTTAAGTTTAATTTTTAATTTTTTAATCTTTTTTATAAATCCTAATTTTGTCAATATAAAAACTAAGAAGAACCGCGAATGATAATTTTTGAATAAAGCATGGAGGATGTCAATCTTTCGTGAGTGACATTTTTTGCCTGACTGATAGTGAAAATGTTTGTTGTGTTCTTGCGGTGGCCAACTTAACCCCAAAACTGTTTTTATTTTGTATGTATCGTAGCTAATCATGCTTTTCATATTTGAACACGTGCAGCCTTGTCCCCAGGAATTTTCGGGCATTTTATATTTGCACGGCCAAATATAGCCCAACAAGTCCTGGGGATAAAGTTGGAAAAGGTGGTTACGTTGAGAGTTTGTGTTACCTAAAAACAAAAAAACGATTTGACGTATGGCTAAATATGCAAATTAGAAGAATTTCGCTCACATTAGCTTTCGCGAAACTATGATTGATTTTATTTTATTTAGCGCTTGTTGTGATATAACATAATTTATGCAGAATAATTTATTTTCAATCGTTAGCGAAACAGACAAGCATGTAATGTCTAACCATAGTCATAAAAAAGGACTATGGTCTGGTCGAGTATGATTAGCTACAATAATCTTTTTTATTTAATTTTTTTTCTTACTTTCCAGATTTTAACGATTTTATACTTTATTGTAATGATTATATCTCATATTTTGATTTGAATTAAATAAATTTTAGCTGTTTTACGTGAATGACAGAGATATTTTAAGAGTTTGCGAGACAAATAATTTTGCTTCTACTTTGTTTTTGATTCATAGTTAATGCTACCATTAAAATTTTCGAATAATGTAGGCACGTGAAATAATTCGCAAAATTAAACTTCTTTGCGAATTATAAAAATTTATTTGGATTTTTTTAGGAATTGTGATTTTAGAATAAAGGGATGCATTAAGTTAAGGTAAACTTTAAATAATTTCGAAGTACGCAAAAAAAGGGTAAGATGAATATTTGGAGGGATAGGGTTTTTGTGTGTGTGTGTGTCACTGATCATGCATTGACGATGTAAAAGCAAGTGATTTTTCAAAGCGTAAAAAGATTCAAGAAGTCAATATGGAGCCTAAATTACACAATAAAACATATTTGACAGTTTTCATAACCTTGAAAAGTAAAGGTTCAAACTTGTACCCGATATAGTACCACTGTTTGCCATATTAGTGTAGCCAGGAGACCCAGCGTAATTTTTCTTACCACCGGGAAATCGGAGTAGTTAAGGTGGGAAAAATTACGCTGGGTCTCAACCGATTTTTCTGCGGCCAAAATCTGGCCGCGCTTTTTGATTGGCTAATTCTGTTGTTCTTTGCTCACGTGGTGTATGTCGGGGAAAGCCCTTTTCATCCGAATATTCCAGCGAGTGGTTTCACTCACGCTAAAAAACATTAGCAAACTATAAAGTTTTTACCACAGTAAGATGTGGTCAAGCTGGGTAAACAACTCACAGATAAATTAAAGTGGCCTCCGAAGCGATTAGTCACATTGTCCAATTTAAACTCGGGGTTTCCGCTGAGTCATTCGTTCGCGTCTAAGGTTTAGTTTGAGAGAAAGTCATTTTATCAACTCGAAGAAGAAAGCTTAGTTAACTAGGCTAATATTAGTGAGGACTGCTGTGTCCTTCGTGTGCACATGCGAGTTAAAAGTAATTTTTTGATCTGAAGTTGTTCTTTAGGTCAGAAATAAGCACAAAAAAATGGGTGCCAAAAATTTTAAATATAGTCTTGGAATGATCAATTATATAACGGTTTCAAAACTAGTAGATCAAAATGTCTATGTTTCCCGGAACGAAGAACCATTGAATTCACACTTTGGTCTGTAAATTATTGGTCTTTGAATTATCCCCTGCAGTGATCTGAACAATAAATTTCAATTAAACAGAAAGATACCTAGGCGACCTAATACTTTGCCAAAATTCAGTACAAAAAGAACACAAATTGCATTTTATACAAACTGCTAACGAACGCTACATTTTCAGCATACGGTTTTTACATTTCCAGCCATAAATAATATGACATAATTTCAAAATTATTTCTTTGCTGACAGTGAAAGTAATGAGGTCACCTAATTCCGCCCCGCGGGACCAAAATTTTTGGCACCTATTCTTATGCATATTTGTAACCTAAACAACAACCTCGAATCAAAAAATCAATTTTAACATGCTTTTTATTACAACATATAGCCCTTACTATATGGCGCAAAAATGTGGAATTAATTTTAATGTTTTTTTTATTGTAGCTACATATAAACCTCGAACGTATTTTAAGATTTTACTTAAGGCTAGCATGGATTGAGAGCTATTTCCGAGAATACATTTTATTGTTGTTAGAGGCTATATATATAGTTCAATCAAGCTATATATATAGTTCAATATTAAGGCCAAAAATCTTTATACAATTGTGATTCCAATGCTTGACTAAAGATAATATTAGATAATTTAGAAAATTACGTAAATTGTACCTACGCGAAATTAGCCAAAATTAAATTGATACTTTTTATCTTTTCTTTTTTTTTCCCTCAATAAACACTTTTTAAGCTTTCTTTATTACGTTTTTCCACTAATTGGTTTATTTTACTCGCTCTCGCTTTGGGATAAAGATCGCTGGGATTTCAATATTCGGATTTTTTTAAGAACGTACCTATGATAATCTTCTCTTGGGCTGACAGTACAGTTCTTCAACCACTTTTGTTTCAGCATATTGCTCATGATTGCAGGGACAGTGATAGACAGATTAATCAATCTATGGAAAAAATAATCTGCCAGGTTTATCACTTTGGCAGCAAAGGATGGTGAGCCAATTAAGAAAAGCAATTTCTTAATGTACTTCTTGCGACCAGACTAAGGCAAAGATTCTTCTAGTTGCCTACTTAAAGGCTTGCATGTCTGTTAAATCTGTAAAACAAAATATATAAAGGTCATGATTGTGCCAACATTGAGATCAATGAACATACCGATCACGATGAGGAGGTAAAGACTCTCGTGCATGCTCAATACGTCAGTATAACAGAAGCAGTATGGCGAATTTTCGAATTTAAAATGCACCAGCAATCTCATGTTCTCCATAGGTTGCCTGTGTACTTTTTCTATTTTAAGCAAGGCCAGGTTAAACAAGCTGTGAACAGAGCTGCTAATTAAGTCAAGCTTGGTTTGTGCTAAATGAAGAAAATCACAATGATGGCCAATATTTGTATCTAGATATTCCTCTTTACTTTGTTTTCAATAATGGAAAGTTTGGACAACAAGGCAAAATATTCACCATTAAAATTGTCTTCAGAATGTACAGTGAGTCGTTTTTCAGGCTTTAAGTTTTCCAGGAAGTCAACGTGCCATGGGTTAGAACTGTCAAGATGCTATTGCTATTATTGGTGAATTTGGAAAACTTTCAACATCTGCTAAGGATGACGAATTTCCATTGTATAGACGTCGTGAAAATTGGAATCCGTATCAACGTCAATAACATTGATGTTCTTAGTCGCTAAGTTTTTTCCTTTAACACCCATGGCTCTCCAAGAAATACAATGCACATACAACCCGTCTTAGTTAAAGGTCTCTCTCTTCAGCTCGAGCATTCAAGTGGTCGGCTAAACCTTCATATCAACGCGCAGGTTTGTTTGATTCGCGCGAATGTAAGTTGTTACCCTTAACATAAGAACTGGCACAATACTGTTAAAATAATTTTTTACCATGAATCGTGCTAAAATTTTGTAGTAGCATTTCTTGCCCGGGTTGCACGTTCGGCATTAAAACCAATCTGGTTCACCCTTGGAAAAAGTAGGCTCTAAATTTGCATATAGCGTAGAAATATTTTGGAAGTTGCTTTCACGTGGTGTAGACAACAACATCCCTGTTTCCAGAAAGAGTTTTATCTTGGCAAACAAAAGCTGAGGCTTCTTCGTCATAGTGTGGAAAGTTGTATCGCCTTTTATCAACTGCTGCCTGAGCTAATTTATCAACTTTAACTTCGCCATGTACCTGTATGCAGCAGCATAAGGGCTAACTCTGTTCATTACATCCTGATCTGTTTGCATCATGTCTCTCTACGGCCATTATTTTCTGGGGAAAGATTGGCTCTTATAAGTGCTCTACCTACTTCATAAATATAAAGTTGGTTAAAACAGGAGTTTTTTCCTCAGGAGGGTAAAGATCCCCAACACGATGCCATATTAGACCGCAGCACGTTTATTGGCAGCATGATTAGTATTACAGACAGACAGACACATAGACACATACACTCTTATAAGAGATCTCTTGTCCAGCGAAATAATTTTCGTATGAAAGTGTTATCCTAAAACATAGGAATCGTAGGTAAAATATATAGGTAAATTGTATTATAATATTCAACTGATTTATATTTATATTGCATAACAAATAAAAGTGCAAACCATAGCAAACGGTTTTGCCTTTAAAGAACTTTTCTACAAAACCTCTAATGAGCGGATACCTGCTCATATTTATTGCCTTATGAGTCACACTATGCATAAGTTTGAGTGTATATAACATTTGATACAATGTAACGCAAAAAATCAATATTTATTAACCAAAAGGTAAAATGTATTTGAAACGTCTTTTAACGAAATCCAGTCTATTGATGCATTGTGCAAAAATTCCAGTTTTTTTTCTAACATAAGCCAAATCTCTCGTGTTTTCTAGTTGGCCAAAATTACTTCATCAAAAGGAAACTGGGTAATAAGTTCTATGTTCTTATAAAATTAGGGCGAAAAAAATTAAAAAATCAATCCAAGTCGTTCTCGTTGATATCCTCGGCTAATTTTTGTTCAACAATTTCCTCGTCAACTTGAAATGCATTATTACATTCAAGAAACTCTTCCGAGTCGACACAAGGAATATCACCAAGGCTTTTCTCCATGTCAGCATTTACAGTTAGTTTTTCAAAACTATCACACAACGCACTGTCGTTATTTAAATTTTCCAAAGCATTCGCAAATTCGTCAGACGATGAAGATAAATGTTTTAAACGCGCGTTTTTCTGCGCGTCGTTTTCGTTAGTTGTAACGTCGGGCAATGAACCCGAAAGTAACCCCTTCCGAGTATCATGTGATTCTGTTTTATTAGTTTCTATTGGCAACGCGCTTGCGCACCGTCGTAACTCCGTTGGCAGTGCGTTCGAGCCTTCTTTTTTATCCACTTCCTCGGCTGATTCAACACTGGTGCTTCTCCTAATACGATTTAAGGTAGATTCAGAAACGCTTCGTCTCTCCGCACCAGGTGATTTTCCTGAACCTGCAACAGAATCAGCCCGCTTGCGCTTCACTGTTGATGCCATATTTTCCATAGACGACGCTGGAGATGTGTTCGCGACCAAAGGATAGCGATCGATCTTGATTACATCTTGAGCTCCTCGTAAACGATACACCAAAACGTACGCGTCTGGAGAAATCACTTTCTCGTTTTTAATTTTAATCGCATAATCATCATCAAACAGGCGCCAACCTTTACAAAAAATAAAAATACGAGTAGAAAATAACATCTGTACTCAACATTCTAAGTTGTAGAAGATATTTGTCTTCAAGCAAGAAAAAAGTCGACTCGCCCGTTATCCCAAACCCTTTAGTATCATAAGCATATTTATCAACCCCTGTAACTACAACTCGATAATCTTAAACACTTTTCAACGATAGTGTACTGTTATCGTGCGTTAGAAAGTGATATAAAACTTGACGCCTTTTTGAAGCTTAGCATACGTACCCACTTCGTCCTGATCACTTTGATTCAACAAACGAACCATACACGTGTAATGACCCATTCTCATCGTTCCTCGATGTGTGATTACACCGCACAAGTCGTAGGTAGGGAGGTAGTCAATTTTATTTCGAGTTTCTTTCGCGATGAAAGGCGATAAATCGAGATTACTGTGAAAATGCACGAAAAGCATTAAAATATACGTATTAAATATGTAAAAAGATATCCACAAATGTGCACAGAACACACACAAGTACGGCCTATATATTGGCACCTCACCTCAGCGGATATGAAACAGCTTTGTTGATTTTTTGTCCGTACTGGCCATAGGTGAACCTTTTCAAATGTAACAAAAGCAAACACGGTGGAGAACTGATCGCCATTTCTTTCTTTGCTGCCTGCAAACTCTTGCATTTCGAACATTTCCTGTATTACGTAGATTAGGAGAGTTAAAAACATACTCAAACAAAATAAGAAATTATATGTAACACAGTGTAAAAGGACGCATGCTCTATACAATAGAAATTTTAAATAATAATATTGTCTCACCATGATTCTGTCTCATCCAGGCGCTCAGGCTCCAGGAACAATCTTAAACAATCGTACAACGTGCACTGCTCGTCCACCGCTGGAGTTGAAGCATTCTCAATAACGTTATACGTTGGCACTTCTTTCGAACGAATATCACCGGTAGCGGCGCCCTCCTCCACAGGTGTATTCTGCCATTCCATGATGATGCTGGTAGTTTTGGCGATAACATCGATGGAGAAGTTCTCTTGATTCAGCAGTGTACATGCTTCGTCGTTGACGTTTGTTTTCGAAGACATTTTAATTACAAATTGACAATTTGCGATGGAGTTAACCATTTTTTGTTTGTTTTCACTTTCATCGGAACCACCATTTGCAGAAGCTGTATTTTCATCCTTCTTTCTATTATCGTCCTCCTCCGCAGGGGTAGACAAACAACATTCCACTGAAAATGACGCCCGTTCGCGCAACAGTTCTTCAAACGCCTCGTAAGAGATTGAGTCTTTTCTTAGTACTATATAAAACGGCAGCCCTACTTGCATTTTTAAGTCCTTTGTGCAAACCTTGCTGTGACATGACCAATCTTTTGTTTGGCAATCGTGACTACAATACGCTACAGCCATACACCTTGTGCAGCGCTTCAATTTGCTTGTCTGAAGCTCGTTCTGTAATTTACCACATAAATGGCAACAAACGATTGCACTTTTGTTCAGTAAATATTGAAACACAGGAATCGAGACGACATCTGATTCTTCTTTTGAGGACACCTCCGAGGCCACGACGTATTTTTGTTTTTGAAACGACGTCAGGGAAGCTCGATCATCCAAACAGACATCGGAATACCCTTCAAATAATGCAACTAAATGCGACGGTATCTTGGTAAGAGCTTGCAGCAGGTTGACGAGGTGCCAAACTTGCGCGTTCGGCGTGGAGACGGGGACTGTTATAAGTAAAGGTGGCGTGCACGTGTCTCGCGTGTAAAGAAGCACGCTTAACACGTTCGTATTTGAAGGAATGGGCAGAGAAACTTGCGCACATGGATCATAAGAATACGATACCTTGAAAACAAAGAAATTTTTTTAAGAAAGTGGAAATATAGCCGAATGGCAATCGAAAGTAAAGTTTTGAATTTGTGGCCGTTTTAGGCGACATGCGTAGTACGAATGCCGCAATTACGCCAAAAACGGTAACATGACATATACAATTGACTCCCTCTAATTCGAATTTCTATAATTTGAATATTTCTAATATTTCGACGAGTGCTCAGTCAACGTCAACTTTCCTTAAGAAACTCTTACAGAAAAACTTTCTACAATTCGAATTTTTCTAATTCAAAAATTTCTATAATCGAACAGTTTTTCAGTCCCTTCAGCACGATTCTCTACCTAATTCGTGTTTTAGTGTGTATATAGGGCTTTGACAAATTCAAATGTTTTTCTAAAATTTTCTAAGTTGTCTTTCGAACGTTATTTTTTAAAACGTTTGCCTTTCTACATTTTTTCACTTCTTGATTGAAAATGGCCAAGAGACAAGATAAAGATGGACATTCTGATAGCGAAGGCCTAACAGCAAAGCACTTGGTGATGCAACTCGTATTATCGAAAGAGATCGTCTCTTCAATGTAAAGCAATCAAATATTCAACAGTTTTTAAAATAGAGTTTCTTTTTTGTGTAAACTATAAAAATAAAGATTGAATGAAACTTGAATTATGTTTTCTTGATTTTAAAATTAACGTAATTTCTCTCTGTAATTCGAATTTTTACTCTCTGAAGCTGAAAGTTCAAATTACAGAGACTTTCTAAAATTCGAATAATTCAAACAAACATTTTTCCTCGTGTAAATTCGAATTAGGGAGAGTCAACTGTAGTTTTTTCTTTGGAATTAAAGTTACAAATACCGTAAATGCTCTAATAAACGCCCCGTCTCTATTAAACACCTGCCTCTAATAAACGCCCCTTCTTCAGTTAAAAAGGGCGTTAATCAAAGCCTTCATTCAAAACATTTACAGGAAAATAAAGGTACGGATTTATCTTTAAGGCTTTTCTACTGTATTTTAAATAAGTAAAATTTAAATACATGCCAAAATAGACTACAGTTTCTTAAACAGAGGGGGGAACATGGACGAATTTATTGATATACTGTAACCGTAAAAGGGTTAGTCTTGGTTCTTAGTTTTTTAATCAACAACCAGTGTCTATTTAACGCCCGTCTCTAATAAACGCCCCCTAAAGATTAAATAAACTCCTGGGCTTTCATGAGCACTTACGGTAAAAATGATCGTGAGAGAAAATATCTACCTTGTGGCAGGAAGCACATGTAAGTTTGGACATTAACTGACCATGAAACAGTTTAATAATAAATGAATTGTTTCGTTTGAGATGAGCTGACCACGCCGTATCTGGTTTTTCATTGACGCAAGATTCGCCATCTTGTTTACCAGTCTCCTTCTCCTTCTCGGATGATTTTTCATAACAATACTGATTCAGATCCTACATTAAAAAGTAATGTCTAAAAAATTACTGAATTCTTAAGAAATGTTTAAGAGTCGTGCCACGCATGCGGAGGGCATTATAAATTATTTGGCCGATGAGTAATGTTTTTGTTACTAAGCAGAGACAGAACATGGGAAGTTAAACCTTCAAATATAGAATCAATTATTGGAGTATTATGTGCTTTTATAGTCTCGCATATTTAATTTTGTTTCTTTTTTCTATATATGAAAATAGCTTACAAAAATTTATGTAATCATCCGTATATGGATTTTTACGAGACACTGTTATTATAAAGAAATAAGAATGTATACTATACAATGCGATGTGCTTGCTAAATGCAGGGTTCTCAGCATGCAATTTAACAGTCTGACGCACGACAAATCATCTTGTCGTAACAAACAACTTTCTCATGATGACTACACAACACACAATCTTACTTTGTTACTAAGCGACGTCGGCTTTCTAGAGCTTTTTTCTTCGTATTTCTCTGATAAACGTATCTTTAAAAGTATCTCGCTCTACTTGTGAGATATTCCAAAGGACCACACGTTATATATTGTCGACCATGGAGTAGATATTTAACATGAGATTTATGCAGTTTCTCGAGGCTAATTCCCTATTAAACACCAGTTTTCATTAGTCCGTGCATAGAATTATCACATGATGGCAAACAGAACAACCTTATTCCACGTGATACAAAAAACTAATGTCTTTTTTTTTCGCGCATACGTATGGATAAACCCAACAACGTTCAGGAAAGACAGGAAAACCTTTAAAATGTATTAAAAGCACATATTTTAAGCCTCACATCCATGTTTTTAGATAAAAACATGCATCTCAATAAATACGCAGGAACTTCCAGAGTTTATCTGATAGCTTTGTTATCTTTTAGACACACAACTGATAGATATAAACAACTTTATCTTTTCTTCCACATCTTATGTCTAGACTATTAAGAATAAATTTACGCTTAACATAAATAAGGAAAAACAAAGAAACGAAAAAAAGAAAAAATATTCCCGCCAAAAAAAGGAAAGAAAAAAATTTCCGCCATTTTTCTCGTAACAAATTAGATAGGAAGCAATTATGCAATTAATTGACGACCAAATAACATGGCTACACTTTTTTAAGAAACAACTCCATTTTTACGTTTAGTCTAAGTTGATAGGGCGAAATTTAAACTTCAGTCTTAAACAACCATTTTTGGCCATGTCTGGGAATTGTCAAACAACATCGCGTGATCCGAAAACGCTCTATGTTGACAGATATATGCCTGGTAAACAATGTTGGAAGTGTACCAGCTTTAAAAAATCGCATGAATTGGTCATGTTAACGTCAGCAGAATTTCGCATAGCTAAGGGCCTAAGAGCTGAGAAAATAACCTAATATTCTATATCCTATGGAAGATTTTCAGCATTGACAAGTGAAGTTTGACAGGTCCCAAGCATGTGTGCCTATTATGAAATGACTTTGACCTTTTCCTATAATATTTTGAACAAGACTGAAGCTGTTAGCGAAGGGGTCATTTTACCACAACAACCATTGGTATATTATGGGAAACTTTTGTTTCAGATGAGATACAGGCATTTACGATTTTTTTTATCACGACATGTGAAAAATTTTAATGCCATTAAATAGATTAAAAACATTTATTTTAATCTAAATATGCTTGTTTTTGACATATTGGAAGTAATTCAGGTAAATATAAATTAAAATAATAATAATAAAAGAAAAATATGAAAAAATTGGTCATTTTTTGACTTCTCGCTGAAGTAGAACTAATTTGAGTATCACTGACATGCTGCTTTACATATGCTTCGCAAACGAACCTACGTAGTGTAGTGGGTGCGACCGGGATGAAACTCTCAGTTGAGAATAGATACAAAGATGCGCCATGATCAAGATTCACATATCATATATTCTAATTTAGTTAGTTTCACTGTCACAACATTCGTCCTTCCCAAAAATCTGAAATAACCCCCTCCCCCAAAGAAAGGTTAGAGTCTTACGTTAAGAAATGGATGTGAATTGACTCCCTTGACATAAATTGCAAAACGAGCATCGGTAACGTAACTTTTAATTCATAAACAAATCGCTAACCTTTCGAAGGCGTGCACAAAAACATTGTGCTTAATAATTTAAACATATACAAATAATAACTAAATTTTTTTAGCTAAAAACAATTCTGACTTCGAAGGATATTTTAAAGTATGGTTGACATCGGGTAATACAGCCATTGAAGATATCCTTCCAGCTGTTGTTACATTCGATCGAAGAGTATTATCGTGAGCAACCTTGTTACCAGTATGACATAATAGCTTCTTACAAAATGTCAAAACTGCCCCTTTCAGTTCTTTATTGCCACTCGTATATAAAAGCGGATCTAGCGCTCCATTAAACGTCGAAAAAAAGACAGTAACGTGGAGCCATTTTATTGCGTCGACTTCTCCTGCACATCCAGCGAAATGACCAGTAGTATATAGCCCCCAGTATATGAAAAATGGCAGCCAAGTTAGTAAAAATGTCATTATTAACAACCCCAGAAGTTTTTCAGCTCTTTGCAAATGTAACTCTCTAACGAACATCGACTTTCTGTCAAGAAGTAAGTTTTTCTCTTTCCGTTTCCAAACAATGGCCGAGAAGGAAAGACACAAAAAAGTCAAAGGTATAGCAATAGACCATAACAAAGCTATAATCCGATATACAAACGGGTGATCAATGTGTTTCCAATCTCGTAAACATATACGAATCCGATCTTCATATCGGAACGACATTGACGACGGCAACACCCAGCCAGTGCAAATGAACCATACTACAATATTATAAATTACAACCGCGTTCTTCTGCATACGCAGTCCTTGTCGAGTGGGATACTGGATGGCCATGTATCTATTAAAACTGATGGCACAAAGGGTTAGTAAATAAGCTCCTGCTCCGATAAAGTACACGCACAAGCCTTCTGTGAATGCGCAAGCAACGTCACGGCTATTCTGCGACGCGGCAATTCCGCCGGTGTCGGTGACAAAACAAAACAGTAAAACGTTCACGCCGGATATGATATGAGCGAGTGAAAGATTTAAAAGTAAATAATTCATCGGACTCTGCAGTTGTTTCTGGAAAGGTATAGTAAACCATACGGACGCATTTCCAACGACGTTTACACAGTAAATTGAAACGAAGAGTATTCTCAAAACTACATGTCCGCTCGCAGGGAAAATCTCCCTGTTTTGTAATCCATTCATGAAATTTGAATCGTTTGCATTTAGAAGTAACTCATTTCCACACGATACTGTCATCTCACATCAGCACTCTGGGTGACGGAAAATTCTCCAGTACATCACAACATTAAGATATGATTTACATTTTCACATCAAGATATGACTTTTTTATTCATCGGTTGCTATGGAAATTAATTAGAATTGTATTTCCTGCGATTTACTGCTACTTACAATGATCAACGAGGCGTAGGATTGCAATAAAATTCAATTATTAAAAAACTTAATTTGTGCGCAAACGTGTAATCGGTTCGCAAGTAAAAAACTGCCGGTTTCGAAACATTCTTTGATTTTCAAAACCTACACGTTTCAACTTGAGAAAAATAAAACAATAAAATAATAGATATTTGACGAAGATAAGAGAAATGGTTGAGTATTATGCGTTTTTCTCTTTTCAACGTAAGAGGATGAAAATAAACAATAGCATAAATTATACTTCTTGCATAAATTACATTTTCACAGTGAAACATCAATAATTTATACGCCTGGGGTCTTGACATCGTGAAAAGTAAAAAGAGAAAAACTTTTTCCTGATGTTAAGATAACACGAACAAAACCTAGTTAGCTACCAGGCTTATAAAAGTCGATATGTAGGTACTTTGATTAAAACTTTGTAACCAACGGAAGGACAACCTGATCACCAGGCTACTGCGAGTCTTGACACGTTCGTTACTTATCTATTTTTAACGCAACGAGAGACGACTAAGTTATTGAACTCCTTCGCAGAGGATAGAGCATACGAAAAGTTTAGAAAATCTACTCATGTAAACTTTGCTCGTCATTTGCGCACTACGTGAAAACAACTGAGCTAATCAATTTTTTCTACTAATATAATCGACTTTGGTGTAATTTATAGAGCACAGATCATGTGACTCTTCTTCTTACACCCTCCTCTTTACAGTATAAGTAAGGAAACAATGAGATAAGCCAAGCGTAAAACTTTTGTCAAAATCTTTAGAAATTGGAAAGAGAGTCCACTAATAAACTTTTTCGGTTAACTTAGACCATCTTCAGAACAAATATACCAGCTTAAACTCGTACATACTTACACAAAAAAAACTGTATTTAACATTATGTATAAATTCATACAAACGCTTTGGATGTATTTTATGTACTTCTTTATCATCTAGGTTTTCAGATTTGTATTGTCATTCTAAAAAATGCTTTAAGATAACCGAAGTGTGTTAATAGTACATATACAAGCCTTAGATGTACCAAAGAATAAACACGTCTTTTTAACAGAAATACGCCTAAAGACATTTTAGCCATCCACAACTTGTATATTAAATGCTCTTAAAAGAAGAATTCTCGTAAAAAAATAATGAACACAACACAAATAAAACAATAAACCATCTACGAAATATCAATAATTACGCCTTTGACCTCGACGCCTACGTGATATGACTCGATAAAATTCGCCCCGATTATCCTCTCTATTACAGTGAACTTATTCTCCCTGAACTGTATTACATGTTCGAAACCGTTTGAGTAATAAATATTCCAATAACTTATATATGGACCTAATTTCTTTTTAATTGTATATACAACAATAACAAAGAAATAAAACAGTATATTAAACACTCCAATTCTGTTTTGTATAATTATCAGCTGTCATGTAATTAACTCTTTATTGTCTTTTAATACGCACTGGGCGCATATATATATGCAGAACGTTTAAACCGCCCTCTTCGCTTTAAGGTGGTGCTCATTTGGTGGTTTTCGAAAGAAGCACGCCTTAAATAAGGTTGCTCCAAAGAAGCGGTGTGTGATTGAGGGTGATTAGGAGTGATTAGGGTGTGATTGGGGAGGAAGGGAGGTGCTTATAAGTAAAACAGCGTTATCAATCGATTTCTTCTGGATGCAAGGGTGAAAAGTGAAGGGGGTGGAAAAGATAAAAAATCTTACTTAACGTTCAAATAATGTGAGAAATTACATGTGAGAGTCACATTTGTTTAGAATTAGCAGCGGAAAAAGCAATTGTAACGTTTAAAAAATTGTGAGACAATATTAAAATGGCAGACAAATTGATTTTTTTGTGTGCAGTTTGTTACTAATCTTAAGCTGTTATCAAATTTTAAAAATTCGAAAAACAATTCCTCTACAAACTATATATTAATTACCTCGTGTAGGTTATCCAAAAGAGATGCGAAGAACTCTTGAGCGTCGTGTTGCTGCCAGCCAAGAAATAAAGAACATCGTTTACCCATGATGCTCTAAAAAAAATCCAAATAAGACCACACATGCGTTAAAAAACAAACAAAAATTAATAACGGATACAAACAAATGATTTTTTTATCTTCATCCTGCTTCCTGGCAATTAACTTCCATCCTGAGTAATAAATATGGCATGGTTTTGTGAGAAATGTATTATTAATGTCGTCAACATGATTCATCATTATCTTCTATTATTTGATGCTGTTATAACTGGTTGAAGATTTTCATGTCTTGCAGGGACACTGGCAATGTCAAAGAAATTTCCCAATTTTTTGAAAAGTGCTACTTAGTAAGGCTAATGCAAGAAAAAGACAGGTTTTTCCTCACCTTAAGGGCTGTAGGTTTGATAGCATGTCTTCGATTTGACCACAGAGCTTTTATAACTTCAGCAAATGCTTTCGCCACCTTGCCACCAGAGCTTAATGGGTTGTTTGAGTTTATTTCTTTTAGAAAGTGGTCATCTAAAATAGCAAAGTAGATAATTATTAATCTATATGTTATACCGTATTTACTTTAATCCTTCCGTAACTCTACAATTCCCTTCTCTGCAGCAAACCCGCCTTTTTGATATGGCTCTCCAATAATCCCGCATGCGGTATTGCTATACTTTCTATCGAAGCTGTAACGTATCTACCTACTCCAATATTTCCTTCGCATATAGCAGTGTAAGTAGCATGTTACAACAATTTCGAATGCATACTTGTTAAAATTTAAGTAAAGGATACAAAAGTTGCATTTTTTATTGCACGGAACAGATTTCTTTTTACGTATCATAATTCCGTGACTTTAAGAACTGGCCGAAATTTTTTCGTTGAAAGTAATATTAACCCAATTTCCAGGCTTGAAAAACACCCCCCTTCCCCTCTCTAGTAAACCCGCCTTTAACATCGCTATAACAAGGATTTTGAAAAGGCATCAAAACAAAACATAACCTACTTTTAAAAAAGTCTCTGGTTTCTTGAATGTTAGCTAGAATCTGAATGACAACATTCATATAGCAGTTATTGGAATAATTCTCCAATCCCGTCAGACCGAGCAGCGACTCAGACTGTGACGTTGACACTGTTATCGTTGTTGCTTTCTTGATGTTCTTCTTGTCCTCCATCGTAGATGATGAAGCTTGATTTTCAACCTTTGTTGGACCATCCTGGCCACCCTCCTTAGTCAGCGGTGTGGATTTCCCACCGAGAAGTTGAGAATTTTTGGTTGGAGAATTTTTGGGAGAGTTTGTTTGTTTCTTCTTTTTTCCTTCTTTTTTTGGCGATTCGTTCAAATCTGGAGAGAAAAAGGTGACATGTTACTCCAATATTTTATCTTGTACCAAATATTCAAATTGTTGAAAATTACAAAAAAGTTAAAAGACTCTTCTAACTTTTTTGTCTTTACAAAAAAAGTACAGTAAAATGGAAACAAAATGCAATGGTAAAAAAAAACAAATTAATATGTAATCTAGGGCTTAAAAGTATTTTTTAAAATGAGTTATATTTAAAGGGATTTGCAATATGAAAACTAATATTTTGTTTGTTACAGAGGATGAAAAGTTTCTTATCAAGTGTTGTGGAATTTCTTAAAAAACTTTTCATTTCACCTTATTAATAATGTAATAAGTTGGTCCACTGAAAACTAAATGTAAATTCATATGGGGGATATCATACAGTATGATCATTAAAGCATGTGTAAGAACTTGAATCGCCTTACCATATGCATATAACATGTATATAAAATTTTGAATTAAAGTTATCACAAGTAAAGGTAATTATTGAGACATTAGATCAACTAAATATTCTTTCATACTACAGGTCAAAATAATTCACCAGATAGAGTATTCTCCTATCTAGCTGTGCTGTATAAGAAATTTTTGAACAATAATTACCGTCAGGATCAAATCTTTCCAGGCTTCCCCATTTAACTGGTATTTTCTTCTTTAACAACAACTCAATAAATGGTGCTTTCAATTTAAAATGACACCGCCCAGGATCGATATCTCCTCTTAAAAGACAAAACACTTCACATCAGTAATAAATATTTAATACAAGGCTCCGTCAAACGTAAACTTTACTAACCAGTTAACTCGTAGCAAAATGAACCTTAACTTTCAGAAAAATGCATAGTCAAGTGAGGCAAAAGAAGACATTTTTTATTCATGCTCATTAAGGACTTTTTTTTACTGTTTTAACTGGTAGCCTTTCTTCACACAAATAACACAATGTCATAGCAAGAATACACAAGGCATAGTCACTATGCAGCAATTTAGTAGAATGCTAAACGTGTTCATTGACGTATTTTATAGAAAATGTTTTAGCTAATTTTGTCTGCACATTTTCCAAAATAACCTCATTCGTGAAACCTTTTATTATACTGTTGGTCATACTTCAGAAGAACTACTACCCATTACCTTGTTTTGAGGACGTACGTGAAAGAGCACTTCTTTCGTTGACCTTTTGCATGCTGCTTTAAAAATGCAATGTGCCTAAAAAAGTTACAACAAAATTAAAATTAACAGTCAAATTCCTTTGTATTTCTATACACCTTAACTCATGAGGAAGCTTAAATTTTAGTCAAAGCAGGTTTTAGTTCTGTTAATGCAAATTATTTTTTAACTCAGGCTAAAATTTTTCAAAATTGCTTAATCTTCTTAGAGATGACTCTACTTTCTTCCCAAACATATAATAGAAGTTTGTGAAAAAATTATTTTGGATTTTCTTTGTCGATGTTGTTTGAACAAAATAAAACTCACAAAAAAGTGACAAACAATAAAATAGGGTAAGTTGCAAATAGAAAAAATCTTCCTCCTCCTTTACTTAAATCTTATCAGTTATATGTTCACCACTATTTTGTTAAAATAAAAAAACAGAAAAATTTCCAAGACATAAATTTGTATTTAAAATCAAGTTTTATAGTTTGACATGTATATTTTTAACTCTATTGCAAGAAATTATAGTAAATTATAAACAAAATGGCAAGACAGAAGATTGAAGAGACTACTCAAATTACGAAGAAAGTTTCAGATATTATATACTAGGATAATTTTAAAACAGCAATGTCTATCCAAAAAACACAGTGAAAATTAATAATTTGTCCTCAAGAACACAGATTTAGGGACTAACGAACTTACTGTGTAGAAAACTTGACAGAAACACTCTTCTCTTCAAAAATAATATCATGCTCTTCTACATCACGAACATACAAATGTATGTTCACATCGTCAGGACCCTAAAATAAAATAATGAAAGTTATCAACTACTAGCTACTTTAAATCTTCCCATAATTACTCCATATTTTGCACAATAACGTTTACTGTATTTTGAGAGTTCAGTGTGCTTAGGGTTTGCACTAATGAAAAACTAAAGTGAGTGATTATTAAAAGCAAATGTATATATTAAAAACAGAATTAATTTTCAAGTTCTCCAAAATTATTTTATTTTAATTTAATTTTAGAGTTTGCACTAATGAAAAACTAAAGTGACTGATAATTAAAAGCAAATGTATATATTAAAAACAGAATTAATTTTCAAGTTCTCCAAAATTATTTTATTTTAATTTAATTTTATGCCATTGGTATACGCATAAAATTAATGTCTTTTAATAAATCTCAAGCCGAGGACAAAAAATCAAATGATGTAAAAATAACCGCATGCCTAAATTGGTTCTGTTTAAAGTGGTACAACTCCATTTCATGATTCTGTCATGTATTACATTTTGAAATGGTTTCCCATTATAGCTCACCATCACACTCTGTTTTTTTAAATATCTTTAGTTTATGGTGTTGAATAATATTCAATGGTTGATAAAATACATTAATCCCCAAAATGTTTTGGCGCAACATATTTTCGACCAAAAAATTGACTAAAAATTTATTTCCTAAAATTCCAGATCAACAAAAAGTCAGGTCAAATCTTTTAGAATAATGTTTCTTTAATTATTTTTATTTTTTTATTGTACTTTATTTAGGAAGTTAAATGCAACTCATTATTTTCGGTTTTTAGATTAAATTTGAAAAAAAGGTTTACCCTAATAAAATCATTGGTGGTTGTTTTGTTTTTACATATTTTTCTATGTATTTTTTCATTATTGATTTTTTTTTGTTTTGTTTGTTTTTTTTGTTGCTTTTTAGCTTTTTTGATTGATAATTACTCAGACAATGACTGGAATTTAACCAATAAAAAAAATTGCCAAGGCCAGTTAGTTGACAGATTATTTGGGTTGCTGGACAAACTTGCCAGTATGTTGCTTTCCTTGCTAATTAGATTGCTACACTGATGGAAAGTGTGGATCATCTCAAGATGATTTTATACATGATACGTTGAGAAGCACACATGTAATAAAGGACATGAGACTGACAATACATGTGGCAAGTCTCCAACCAGCTTTAGAAGATGAAGGAATTACAGTTAAATGGAGGGAAGATAAACATAAAGGGGCTCAAATGTGTTGGAGTCTGTGATTTTGCAACGTGCATTATGACCATTGTGTTTTTGGAGTGTATTATTTTCTTTTCTAGGAAAATTCACTTTTTGAGATGTTCTTTCTTATTGGTGTTTACACAATTGTTTTGTGAATTTTATACTTTTCTGTTTATGTTTATGCTGTTAAGAATGTAGTATCCATGTACTTATATTCTTGTTTTGTAACTTATAGAACCAGTAGAACATAAACAAAAAATAATTGTAGGCCTAGGTAGTTACTCGCATTTTTCTCTAATGGTGGTATATATATTTGATATTAAATTTGTGCACACATTGCCAACACGTTCCTAAGTTTAATTAAAACATAACATAAAATTAACTAATCTTACTTTGTATAATGTTGTAACTTTGTGATTAAAAATAGCAGAACTGGTTCAGTATTTTAAGTAAACAATACTTGTGGATGTGTTCATTTAAGTTGCCGAAAAAGTTATGTCATATTTGTCAACTTTTTGAGGTAACAGCTCTATGCCAATGTATGAGACTGAAATAGGACTAATTTCCTAACACTGGGTCTACCTACCCATTTCAGGACAAACTTTCAAACTCCAATATCTCTTCAAAAATTTGTCAAAAAAGCACATGATCCTACATATTAATTTTATGAACCTTTAAAGCTCTATACAGCAAAGGCAAAAAATGGATATTGATGAGTCAATGCTGACATCATCTAAATTTAAATTACACATTACACAAATTATAATACTTGAGTTGAGAAAAAATATATACAAAAATACACAAATGTTTATCTTCTGTCCCAGGTAGGCCAGTTATATCAAACTGTGGATATTTGACAGAGAGAATTTCTTCTTTTCTCGACTTTCACCTACAGCCTCTTTTTAGGAAAGTTAAATCTTGCATCAAAGATACGAATGACTTTTTATGTAAATTGAGAGATTTGCCACCTCTGCCTCACGATGCCATTTTCTGTACTATTGATGTTGTGGGACTTTATCTCAGTATTCCTCATGAGGATGGTTTAAAGGCCATGAGGAAGGCATTAGACGGTAGAGATGACATCTTAAGCCGTGGGTTTGGTGGCGCTATATTGATGATATCTTTTTAATCTGGGAGCATGGTGAAGAGCAACTGGAGGAGTTTTTTCAATATCTCTTACACCCTACAATTAAATTCACCCATAAATTTTCCAGGGATTCGATAGAATTTTTAGATGTTTTAGTTATCAGAGAGGAACAAAACCTTTAAACTGACCTTTTTGTTAAGGAAACTGATACGCACCAGTTTTTGCATTTTTCTAGCTGTCATCCATTTCATACTAAAAAGGGAATACCTTATAGTCAGGCTCTTAGGTTAAGGCGAATTTGTTCCACGGATGAGTTTTTTAAAAATCGTATTTCAACTTAAAGGAATGGCTTTATTGTAGAGGGTATGAAAAGAAACTTGTAGATTCGCAAGTTAGTAGAGCGTTTACATTAGATCGTAATGAGATCTTACTGCCAAGTTCAACGACAGACAGGGGTTTAGGTAAGGAGGTTTTCCCCACTACTTTTCATCCTGCTTTAAATAAGAATATTTATAACATCTTCAGGGAGGCCCAGATTATTTTAGAATGTGACGAGGAACACAAAACTCTGTTCCCAACTGTCCCCCTAATTTCGTTTCGTCGGGCTAAGACTTTAAAAGATACTTTAGTAAGATCTAAGTTACCAAGTGAGGGAGAAATATGTTCTTGCCAAAGCTGTAATAAGCCTAGATGTCAAGTTTGCAGTGTTCTAATTAAGGGTGGAAATTTTTCTAATTCAGATAACAATAGGGATTTTAATATCCGTCGAGGTCATTTTAATTGTGACTCAAATTTGGTTATTTACAGGCTTGTCTGCAAAACATGTAACATGCAATATGTAGGCAGTACAAAAACGGTGTTTAGACTTTTTTATATATATATTCTGGAACGAGACTCTTTTTGTACACCTGACAAAGAAATGATCGAAACGTTGTTATAAATACTTGGTTTTTTTGACTCCATATACTTATATTTAAATTTACACGATGCTGCCTTAAAAATGAATATATATATTTGGGTTTTTCAACTCCAGATTATTTTTTTCAAGTTAACTGGTTTTAATTTAAAAAAATAACTTTTTAAATTTAGAAGTTATTGTCGACTGATTTGTAGAAAGTTTCAGTTTTTAGAAAGACAGGTAAAGTGTTTATGTGTGTATGTCGAAGATAAGGTTGCATTGGTAAGTTTTTTGAACAGTTTCCTATTTTGCACAGGCCATCAAGACCACACCTAAATCAATCCTCAATTTAATAAAACCTATTCTTCTGGGAAAATCTACTATAATTCTCAATCCTTTAAAACCATTCCCTTTCTGGTAAGGACCAAGGCTTATTTTGATGTTGTTTCATTGTCAGGGTGAAATTAAGCATTCTCAGTTGCCATTACCAGCTTTTTCCCAATCAAACTTTATTTTAAATATCCCAATTTATTTGTAAAGGGATGATTCCATCTTATCTTTTTCACAAACAGTGCAGGTGTTGTGTCATCGTAAACAAAAATATTGGTATTATTGTAGCAATGTCGTTAAACCCAAAGAAAAGGAAAATGGAATATTTTCGGAACACATGAAAAAGCAATTTATTGAATTTCCGCGCCCGAAGGCGTAGGAAATTCTTTAAAACCGTCCTTTTTTTCTTTCGGAGCATTTTTTGAGAAAAAATCGACCCTGGGATTTTAAGTTCATCTGAGAGAAGGATAGGATTGGTATAACTGACTAACTAACTAACCCTGTCCCAAGTGGATTGCAACGTCACAGATTTAAACTTCGTACCCAAGCTCCCTAAGTACTGCGAAGTCATCTAAATGACGTTTCAGGCCAAAATTTGGCACAGTTAACAAAAAAAGTATGCTGAACATGATAGTGACATCTAAATTTTGGCTTTTTGCCACCTTAAATGTCATTTTAGGCCAAAATTGGTCCAAAAATTAAAACTACTTTATTTGCGACAAAAATTGGCACAGTTAATAAAAAAAGTATGCTGAACATGATGGTCACATCAAAATTTTGATTTTTTGTCAACTATATGCCGTTTAAGACCATAAACGTTTCAATCGCAAGACTATCAACCATGAATGATAGGCTGCATTTTTTGTTAGCAATTTCTTTTAAAATGTGAGTTTATTATGACACGTTTCGTTTTGTTTGCGTTTGTTCTAAGATATAATGTCACTTGTGTGCTTTATCTTCAGAGCTTCATGCACCAAATCTCTTCGAATGTTTGGCACGATAACACAACAAATTAGCAGGTTGTCATCAAATATTTTGGTAGCGAGCGGAAATTCTTAGAGCCCCCAGGGCTTCTTGTAATTAAGTTCAAAACCAATCATATTTTGTTACATCGAGTTTTCAATACATCTTAAAAGTTGAGGAATAAAACTTATATCTTAATGCCACCACATCCCAGCCGTTCTATTACCATGATAGCATCAAAATTCTTTATACAAAATCCAACTTTTTGTTAAAATCAGACCCAAAATTATTAGATTATTATTACAAAGAAAAGAAAAATGTGACACAAACAACACAAAAACACCATGGTAAAAAATTACTTTGCAAAACCACTTAACCTCGCAATGGACAGCAAGCATTGATAACACCTTATTTTTGAAGTAGTGATGTCGTAAACACCAATGATCACTTACTTTTTCATACCAGTCCTTTTTCATCTGATCCAACTCGTAGTATGGAATGGCCATCTCATTTATTCATTTTTTATTTCTGTAGTTAAAGGATATATATTTTAATTAACCACATATACAAACAGCATTTAAATTTTAAAATATCTTAATATGAGAATTCCAAGAACTTGTTATTTCACAGTGGCAACCGATTTAATATTACACATAGAGAGGAGATTTTAAAATTTAATTTAGGAGATTTCCTGGTCACATTTTAGAAGAAAACACGAACACATTGATAAAAACAATTTTATTTTTGAAAATGTTACCAAAATTTTAGGAAGTAATAAAGAGAAGTTACTATTTGAAAACAAAATGGATGTCAGCTATAAACAATTTTAGGAGATTTTAGAAGTAAACCATTATTTTGGGTCCAATTTCTAGGTTATTTAGAAGAATTGTGGCCACCCTGCACTACTCTCAACTACAATCTTTGACCCACAGATATAGCAAGCTAAAACTCTCAAAAAAAAATGGGAAAAAAAAAATTCAAAGGTTTAAAAATGAAAAAAAAATATTAAATTCCAGATATTATTAGTTCATACTCGAGCTAAAAAAATATAAGAAATTTTTTATACCT
Source organism: Hydractinia symbiolongicarpus (assembly GCF_029227915.1). NCBI lineage: Eukaryota > Metazoa > Cnidaria > Hydrozoa > Anthoathecata > Hydractiniidae > Hydractinia > Hydractinia symbiolongicarpus. Next base: position 7,290,023 of record NC_079882.1, on the reverse strand, counting down.
TTCTTATACTTTTTTGGGCTTCCACTCGTACAGGTGTGTACAGGGGTACACACCAATTTACCAACATCAATTATAGATACATGAGAGAGTCAGGTCTCCAGATCTCCATATAAAAGACCTATCAAGTAGTGTTAAAGTCTCATTTTGATGGTTTTAAAACGACCTACAGCACTGTTTGGGCTTTCTATGATCCCATATGGTAGTTTTTGTTTTCTACAATTTCGTTTTTGATAATTTTTAAACAATCTACGTCCAGTGTTTTCACTTTCTACAATCCTATTTTGATGTTAAATAAACTAATGACACTGATCTCGCTTCCAACAATCCTGTTATGAAGATTTATAAACAAATCCTGTGATGATGAATTATAAACAATCTACAGCGATAACCGCTTTCTACAATTCCATATTAAAGAATTTGAACAAACTACACAATAAAAAATATATATTTGCATGACTTTTTTCTAAAATCATTGAATCATTATGTTGGAAGCAATTTTAAAACAATTTAAATAATTTCAAATTGTGTTTGTGCATGATCACATTGCTAAGGGGTAAGGGTGTCCAGGACCAATGTCAGTTTAAGGTCTTTTATTTTAGGATTGAATTGTGAGTGGTCCCTAAGTGATGCAAGACTTGTATTAAAGATGACACAAATAGTTGTTTTACAAAACTATGCATTAAAAATAGTCGTTTAATGACATTGGCTTAGGCAGATTTTTTTAAACAAAAGGCTCCTCATATAAATGAGTTGCAAATGTTTAAAAAGTTCTGTACAGTGCTGGAATCAGAACACCTAACATCGTGAGCGCGTATCATGCGCTACACGAACAATCCGCGATCCAATCGTGACCATCCCTATAATAAAAATGTTAACAAAGAACTTTTTGATAGTCGCGATGTATAAAAAAATAACAATGTTATTGCGATTGCCACCATTAATCGTAATTGTCGCGATGCATCGTAATTGACAATAAAAATATTAAACAATAGATGCGTAAAATCTTGTGTCTCTGTTTATTTAAAGTCTTTTGCACCTTGTATTTTTATTAGAAATTGATTTTTAGAAATAAGGCGACTCTAACTTAATTAGTTGCTCTACAGGCGAATTAGGTAGCTTACAGTTGGTCAGTCGGTCAACGAAAGAGAAATAATTTTATCGAGAATGTATGGTCGAAACAACAACAACAAAAATAATAATAAAACAACAACGAGGGAGGGTGTTAGGACAAACATATTTTTCTATGTATGTTTTGCTCTAATTAGCAAATGTTGAATTGGCGAATGTTAGATTTAATGAAAGTTCATGGAAAAATAAGAACTTATTGTCGGAACAACAACAACAACAAAAAATAATAATAATAAAATAACAAAATGGAGGAGGGTGTTACGACAAGCATATTTTCCCATAAAGCATTAGTTTTTAGTTGAGAAGAAAAAATAATAATAATTTGTCCCACTAAAAAAATGTAACTAGCACTCAAGGTGAAAAGACAAAAATACTTGCATGCTCAAAAACTTTTTTAAAAAGTTGTGCAGCATGTGTTGTTTTGAAAGCTGTACAGCAAGAATTATTCTTGTGCTATTTTAAAAGTTATACAGAATATACTTGTGTTGTTTTAAAATTTATACAGCAAGTTATTATTCTTCCACTTAAAATGATGAAAAAAGGAAAATTATATATTTTAATAAAAAGGTTTAGTGTTCTTTTATTTTTTTTGCGCAGTTGCGCAGTGCAAAATGTTTTTACAGACTATAGCTTAGTTGACAATATCTAAAGTCTTTCGCGGCATCAAAATTATTTATTTCAAATTTACTGAGAAGGGTTTTATGACAAGCGTATTCTACCTTGTTTTTATTATTTTTCTTAAATGGTATCGACTAAAAGTCTTGCAGAATTAGATTTTAGAAAATGTATATAATTTTAAACATATAAAATAATCAAAACGAAGGAGGGTGTTACGACAATAATAATCTTTTTTTCACGAGATGGGAAATGTTTGTTTGTTTTCAATTTTGCTCAACTTTTTTGTCAACTTTTTTGCTTGATATTTTTATTTTGTTTGTTTTCGTGAAAATTAGGGTTAGCCGGGCCTGTAGAACAAATAATTAAGTTGGAGTCGCCTAAACAAGAAAGAAGCTTATGAAGACGAAAATATTTTTGATTTAAAAAACAAACCAAAAAAAAACAATTATTTATATATATTTAATGGTGTTATTCTCTAGTGACATTAATTAAGTGATTATTATAATGTTTAATGCTGTATCATGACGGCTGGATGTGGATAGCGAAAATCACGATGCATCGTGAAAGTCAACCCCACGATGGATTGTAACTTTTACGATCAGGGAATTCCACGAAGAAAACAACATGCATGCTACACATCGCACGCGTAAATCTATTTTACAAAATTTTCGCGTGCGTTTTTTCAATTTTTTCCTGGTTTATTTCACTCTTATCAGTCCCATGAGTGTTCTTTAAGTGGTGTAAAAGTGCAAAATATATTAACAAAACACCTTGGTTCTTGTAGGAAGTAATTTATAATAGGTAAATAACATATAATTAAATTTAAACAGTGGACGAAGAGACGCTGACACGTGCCACACGTTGACCTACTGCAATGGTCTGCCATTTTGTTTGTAGTGCTATTTATCCCCAACCTTGTTGCCAGGGTTATATTTTCTCTGTAGGTTATCTATTATCTATAAAAATGGTAAAAATGGGAGTCATTTTCTATTTATTCAGGTTTTAAGTTTTGTTTGTTAGCTTTGGGGAGACGGCTTGTTTGGAATAGTTTAAAGTTGTTTTTAGATTTAAAGTTGTTCTTTAGATTTTTAAAAGTAAAACAAGTATGTTATGTTCTTTTATACAGTTAAGAATTTTAAAATAAAATGTTCAGCATACATTTAATTTCACACAGGCAGAAAAAAACACATTTAATTTAAACACGGGGAAAAAAACACGGCGTTTAATTAACGTTTTTAAAAAAATTTAAATTAACCACATGTGGTTATAAACTGTTTTTAATGATACAGTTGAAGCTGTCTATGTAAAACGATTGATTTTTGGAATAATGTTTTTAATAGTTAAATGCTTAAAGCATAGCCTTAAGCATTTAACTATTAACTACGCTGTAGAAAATCAACTTTTATAATTCCTTCGTTAATTTTTTTATTTTACGCGAGTAAAGAGCGTAATTAGCGCATGCGATGAATAACACACCTCAATAGCTGTTGCATGTGTGTGGGCGCGTGCGCGTGCGATCGCACGCGTCTCATGGAATTCCCTGACGATGCTAAAAAAATTTACTACCACAACAGCATCGTGAATCGTGAGCAACGTACAAGATACAGGATCAATGATGTTAGGTGTCCTGATTCCAGTACTGTATATGCGTGAACATCCTGACAGGCAAGAAGAGAAGGACTACGTACGCCAAATTGGCTATTTACGTTAATTTATGGATTTTTGTAAATAAAAAATGAATTGTTTTCTCAACTATTATCTCTTTAAGAGCAGACTTTAATTTTAGCATCAGTATTTTTTTATAACTTAATAATATTGATTATCGCAGTCTGTTGTTTATATTTCTTGCCTGTGTGTAGGGTAAAACCCACTTATTTAATTCTAATTATTTGTTTAGATAGATAGATGTGCATATTTTGCATGGCTAGCCTCACTAATATCGAGGGATATACCCTGTCTATTATTTCTAGGAGGGGCCATAGCTTAGATGGAGAGTCCTAGAGTATTTAATGCTCGTTTTGAGCTACGCAGACCAAATTAGGGACTGCGCTCTACTAGACAACTCCCGGCAACATCCAATGGCCCACACATGGAGCCATCTCCCCAATTTCCCTCACATGGCTTGGGTTAACCCGGGGCTATGGTAACATTCACTTGCCCATGTTGAATTGCCGCACAGAGTACGAAAGCTATAACCACTCATCTACGGCGTCACAATGCATTACACCACCCCATTAGTGCCAAGAATACTGCCAATTAGACACATTGCTCATAATTAGCAAAATCCTGAAGTTTAATTTGGGTAACGAAGACCTAATTATAAACCAAGATAAAGTGAAAACTCTGATTATTACCACTAGTTATAGCTAGCTAGCAGTCTGACTGCTTGAGGTTTAAGAACAGGTAAAAGAGGAGATTGGGCAGTTGGACGACCCACAAAAATCTAAGTTGAAAGCAAAATATCAAAATGCTAGTTATCTAAAGACAGAACATGAAAATTAAGCTGAGAAAACACAAAATTAAACCAGCATTGACAGTGTGTAAGCTGAGAGCGCCTGGAGCAAACTCCACACACAGTTGGATCTTAACCAAGGTCGACCACATCGTCGCTGCACTGCGTACGACTTTCCCCCATATGGAATATCCTTATGATAAAACGGCTGTGTCATCAACCTTGTCCCCAAGTGCTTTTTCTCTTTGACCGCCGTGATTGTCAGACAGCAGAAACCTCGTGCCTAGATTCTCTAGGGACGAGGTTTCTGCTGTCGCACTACTTATTCTGTCACACAACTTCTTTTGTTATATAAAAGCCCAAGGAAAGTCTAATTAACCCCATTATCGAAGCTACGTATACAATTTTATATTTTTAAAAAACACTTAAAAATTTAACAAAATCATCCTCTGAAATGGCTTCTTAGAGAGTTTCACGGCGGAGGAGGACGACTTTATTGCTGTTGTTATTGTTGTTTTCGTGGTTGTTTTTGTTGTTGTTGTTGCAGACTAAGGAAAGTTTAGTTCATCTTTTATCAGCAAATGACGTTGCTACTTCTGACCCTGTCTAAACAAGCAAATCGAACAAAAATGTTTAGACAATTGTGTCAACCTCGTCCCAAAGGGTTATTAGTTTATACTCAACCTTGGAATCTTGTATCTTTTTTGACAACGGGAAGGAAACGTTATCGTAGATAATTCAGAAAAGATACGAGATGCCCCGGGAACAAGGTCTTTAGCAGGGAGGGCGGCAAGAATAATTGAGATAGTTACGTTGGGAACAAGGTTATAATTGGGGCAATGTTCACGAAAAACACATTTTAAGTCACGAAGGCAGATAAAGAGGTTTCTATTTTTAGTTTACGGAAGACATTGAATATAAGACAATGCACACATAAAATAAATTTTCAGCGTTGTATCGAACAACAAAGCTGGTAGCGCACCTTCGGTAAAATATTCACAACAACAGATAATTGCCCTAAAATTGCCCCTACTCCGGCTAGTTTTGTCCTTTCAGGTGCATATTTCAAAAATGTGTGTAGCTATGGGCAGATGGCCTACTTGGTCCATGCGCGTAAACCATCCGGTACTTAGAATAACTGCAAACAACTATACTAACAAAACAAATATTTTAAAAGATTATTGATGTGATGGTTTGTTTTAATTATTGAACTTTACACCAAGAGCGATACGAAAGATAGCTAAGGCTTGGTCTATAGTGACATATGTTTCTGTCTGTCTACTTTTGCTAAAAATATTCACTTACTCCTGGGCCCATCCATATTATCCTTTCTTTCATATAGCTACTTTATTCTTTGATTGGGAAGAGTGAACTATTTAGGTTATTGGATCAAAGGGTATGTTTAGCTACCCCCTGTATTATGTGATTGAGACTTTAAACTATTATTTAACATAGATGGATAACTTCTGATTGACATATATTCATATAAAGTCTTAATAATACCTTTTTATGCGAAAAAAACAAACCAAAGAGGAACTCACAACTTTTTTCCTGTCATGCACTTGTTAAAGCCAAAAGGGCTTACCACGAAAAATGTAAACATTAAAAAAGGTCTACACAAGGTTGCAGACTAGCTTAAGACACCTGTAGATATATAATATATATATATATATATATATATATATATATATATATATATATATATATATATATATATATATATATATATATATATATGTTCTGCCCAGATTGTGAAAACGGCCTGTTTATAAACAGGACAGCCGGATTATGTACGTATGGCCTGATTATGTTTTTTTGCCCCAATTATTATGTCGTGGTGACCGGATTATATGAACGCTGATATAATGGCTGGCCAGGCAGGCTGCGACTGGCATTTTCTTCGAACTTTTGTGAATGAAACATTGACGGATTATTGTTATAGAATGATGGATTTCGTGCTTTTCTTCTCTGCAGGATAAAACACCATTAAAAACTAGGCATAGCGAAAAAAAATATTGACATAATTCTAAATATAAAATCCTCTTGAGAGTACATTTCAAGATAATATACTTTGAAGTTAACTATTTTTCACGGAAGTAGTTTTTCCAGATGGGTGGTGGGCTCATTTTTATTTTTTGCGGGAATTGAATTCTGGGGATGACCAAAATTATTCGTTTTGCGGCCCCAATTATGTTCATTCTTAAGTGAGAAATAATATAAAAATATTTTACATAAGACAGCCTAAATATTATTAGACTGTCATACATAAGTCGACCTGTCCTGATTATGTTCCTTCTATAAGTGCCAAATAATATTTTTTATCTGTTGTACATAACAAGCCAGTCCTTATTATGTTGCCCCAATTATGTATTTTCTGCCCTGGTTTTAACCAGGGCAAGCTGCTGTACATAATCAGGGCAGCGTTTATTATCCAGGCAGAACATATACAAGGGCAAGCTTGGATGACTTTTTAATTAAATTTGCACTATTTATACGGTGTCTCCCAAGCTCACCCAAATTATATTTGGGTGAGCTTTATTCCTGAAAACCAAAACAGCACTTACAAGTTTGTTGCCTCAAACACGAAAAAACCTTTGAACTATTACAGGATTGTGTGACTATATAATTATTGAGCAAATTGTATAGCAAATCGAAGTCTTCACAAACAATTAAGTTCAGATTATATGAGAGGATGCCCTGACAGCAATGTACACTTGTGGATTTTTTTTCACATATATCCATATTTTATATATCTCATATAATTGTCTGCGTAATAGCTCATGTGTGATGATAAAAATTTTATATTTAAACATTCTCTGATCTATCTATTTTCCAGGTTTGTAAAAAAATGATTGAATGATTGCAAAAATAACAGATTAAAATATTGTGCTTTGCAAGCACTTACTAAACAGCCAATGACACCAACATTCTTTCTACTCATACTTTGAGAAATTTAAAAATGGAACAACACTTAAGTATTGGGTGATAAACTGAACCGACAGAGGTTCAAAAATTATAGGTGCAGCTTGAATAAGCATGCATAAACTTTGTTAAATATGATGTAAAAATCAATCCGGTTGCAATACTGTCAAAAAGAAATGAATCTTACCAGGATTTGTAAAATCAGATTTGTATTTATGATAACCAGTTTTATAAACAATCCAGATTTAAATGATTGCCAAAAAGTGCCAAAATTTTAATATTTGCTAATAATTGAAATGATAAATGAAGTAAATACAATGAAAATTACTAATTTGCCTACATAAATTTTGCAAATATTCCACGTTTTGCCATTAGCTAATCAGTATTTGGGGTAAAGTGAAAAAAATCAATACACAGTTTCAAATTTTTAGTTAAACATCGTATTGAAAATTGACCATGGAAAAAATGATCTTTTTGTTAACACTTTCGAAAAGAAAATTTACAATTCTTTTTTTAAGTAGGTTTACTGCCAATAGCTACAGTGCCATCATGTTAAGTGTATTTTAGCTATAACAACAAGGAGAAAAAAGATTAACAAGAAAGTGACAATAATTAAAATGGCGTTTTTATTAAAATTATGTAATTGATATTGAGGTGTATGGTCAGGTGAATGAATGATATACTTGTGTGCGCCTAGAAGGTGCACAAAAATTTGTGGCACCAACCTAAAAGCTTGTGTACCTAAGCAACCTCACTATCCAGACATATACAATTAAATCAGAAATTATTTTTCAACAACATATAGTTATTGCATGACGTATTTAGAACCATTATAAGCTCTGTTAATAATATTATTTGTCAAGCATTTCGAGCTTCAACTGCAATTTACAGCAACACCCTTATATTTGTTTAAACATTTTTCTAGATATGTAACTAACTTTATCCATGTAAAGCTCTTTGCAACAATTACAGTCACAATGAGATGAAACACTGCACTGACTGTGACCTTCTTATGGACTCGACAGATTTAGGAACGACCCGAAAAACAAGAAAACTTAGCCAAGGAGAAAAAGCAGATGTCCTTGACAGTTTTATAGCCATTATATCAATATTGACATTCCTTGCTGACATTGGCACAGACATTTTAGCAGCGCATCAATATTTTGTAAAATCTCATTGGTCATGGTTTGGTCTAACGGTGTTGTTCATTGTTATTCCGTCCATAGTGATGCAGTCACTGTCTTGTAAATGGTATTTTGATGATTATGGAAAACAGCCATGGTGGTCAAAGCTGTTACATATTTGCCAATTGGGGCCCGTACAAAGGTAAAGAATATTTATGTTTAAAATGATAATATAAGTATTAAAATGTTACATAAATATGTACACATTTTTTACAACACTTAATTTGAAGGAAACCTGTAAATGGACATAACTTTTTCAATTTGAAGCTTACAAATGTTCTTAAATTGTTAATTTTCCTCTTCGTCATTTTTGAAGCTTTAAGGAGCATTTCAGTACTTCTTGGACAAAGCGTTAAATGTTCTTAACATATTCTAAAGTTTTGAACCTCTGAAGCCATGTATTCTTATACTTTATTCTTTTCAAAACAGTGTATATATTTATGAAGTACAGGCATATATTACTGATCTAATTTGTTTTCTACCTTTTTGGTAAATAAGCTTATCATCCTCATATTTCGTATGCCTATTATAGCTTTGATTTTCATTTAGGTATTGTCAGGCATTTTGGTCTGGTCTTCGGACAAACTGCATGACAAAGATCGACATGGATGACTTTAACGATTATCTCACAAACTGGAGAGATGTGACAATGTTGCGATTAATTGAAGCATTTCTCGAGTCTGCACCCCAAGTAGTTCTGCAACTTTATATTCTGTCAGTAGTCGACCATAAGATTCAGTGGGATAAGGACTGGATCACCATACTTTCTGTACTGCTATCGATAACCTCTCTTGGGTGGTCTATAGTCTCGTACACTCATGCGTTGAGATTAAGCGCCAAAGACAAAGGGTTGTCCGTCTGCGGGTATACATTCCAAGTCACTTATCGGCTGTGCATGGTGGCTTCGCGCGTCGTCGCGTTAGTTTTGTTTGCCACCCAATTTGAGTGGGTTGTGTTTGTGGTGTGTTTCGTGCATTGGATTGTTATGATTTGCTGGTTGCATTTTCAGGGAACGCATTTTTGTTCCAGCCCCAACACGCCAGATCGTAGCGAGGGCGTCGAGAAATGTTTGGACCGTTTGTTTTCTGTTCTCATGGGTTTCATTCATATATTTTGCTTTATAAATACACAAGAGGGAGCAACGAGACAGCGTGTGATGACTTATTATATTTTGATCTTTGTTGAAAATACCCTCATGATCGCAGCTTGGTACCCCACTAGACGGAATTCGTTTGGTTGGCTGGAGTATAGCGCTGGGTCTTTTGTTTTTGGTGGGTTTCTTTTGGGATTAATTAGCATGTTAATTTATTATAAATTATTCCATCCGAATCAAGACATTACTGCGGGATGGTTCTGTTGCGTCATGTGTTCAAAAGATGACAGTCAAACCGAAAGTATATTTACTTCTTCGACGAGTGAGAACTGCTCACGTAAAATCACTGACTCGCCGACTAGTATGTATCACGTTAGCGTCAGTGTTACGCCAAAGCCAGGCAGACGGTTTATTAAAAAATCCGACCATTTAATACCTATCGACATCGAATTTTCATCGAGAGGTGACCGTTCACCCGGTAAAACACGTCGTATTAACGAACAAGTTTACCAAATTGCCGAAAGTGGTCAATTAGAGGAAAGAAAAGAGGACCGTGGCGGCGATAATAATATAAGTAACGGCGTTACTGAAAAAGAAGACGTAAACCGTAACAGTTACGGCAGTCTGGATGTTCCGCACAGGCGTCACATTTCGAGCAATGGAAAAAAATCTGAATTCGTATCTTCTTTCGACCAATCAGGTTTGATAACGAAAATAGTTATATAAATTATTTTAATTTTAATTTATTACTAATATTTATGACAATAAGTAGCTAGGTACTTTTTATTAATTATACAAATGCAATGAAAGGATATTTATATTTTCTATAAAATACATTTTTCATAGCGCATTTGTGTTTTGATAAAGCTAAGTAAAAACCTTAGAATGTGCTTAGGAAAACTTTTTAAAAATTGTCTCCAGAAAAGCAAAGATATCAGTGTTTTTCTGTTACTGCTGTACTGTATTAAGAAATTCCAACCAGAAGTCCCCGTGAAATAATACGCTGGCAAGCATGCATGTAAAAGTCACAAATGTAATCTCGTTTGGACTTATTGCATCACCTCAAAGTGAACGCCGTACTTCACCTTGGCCCTTGTTGTTTCAGTTTCAGTTTCACCATTGAATTGTCATAGGTAAAAAACTGACAATTGTAACGGTCGGGACAACCCTCAATTTTTTCTCGACTTTAAATTATTATATTATTAAAACTTTGACAGTAACGATAAATACCCAAGTATTATAATCTAAGACAGTTTCCGTTAATTCAAATATTCCAAAAATTGCGTCGCAAAAATGTATCTCGGCATGAAGTTTCTGTTCCGAAAATGAGAATGAAGAAAGTAAGGCTGTATCCTTTGAACGGTATGCAGGAGAATTTAGGTCCGTGTAAATTTTTTTTTTTTTTTTTTTTTTTGCATGACATCTTATGTTACAAAACAAAATTATCGCAGAGTTTATTTGTTTTATTTTTCAGAATTTTGACCTCATATCGAGAAAATAAATTCCACGGAAATTTCTTCCGGAAGTTATATCATTAGAGTTATTAAGAAATAAAAGGCAAAATTTGCAATATGTCTCTAACAAACTGCTCTACCAACTTTTATATCATTAGGTTATAATTTTCGCTACTGTTTTGTTTTACCTGTAAATTTAGTTCATTTTAATTAGGTTGTGTAAATGTTACTTCTTTTGTTTATACTTTCCATACATATTTCATATATTTATAAATTCTTTTTATGTAAAACGTGTTTAATTTTTCCTGAGAAAATTTTCTTCTTTTTTTTAAAAGTAGTTTTGCTTGGTCTTTATTATTACCCGTAAAATGATTCGCAGTGTCAGGGATTGTTTCTTGTCCCTGTGCTTTACAACGGAATCTTTAGTCTAACTTTTTTATCAGTGGTTGCTTAACCACACTGCTCGTTAAAGAACCAGGATGGTTTTCCTTTTGTTCCCTTGATTCAATAATCCACAGGAAGGCCAACACTTGACCTATTCGGGTCATTTGAGTTGCAACATAGGTAACATTAAATATACCTATGTCTACGGCAAGTAATAAACACAATTTTTTGATAATGAAAATATAAATGAAAAATAGTAAAAAATAGAAAATGTTTTGAAAGTTTTCTCTTAATGAATTATTGAGATCTCGTCATCCACCTTGTTCATTATTAGCTGTAGACGAGATCTCACTGTCGAACATTTGATTCTTGGTCGATAAAAACATCTTGTTGAGTATTTGTTTTTAATGTCACTCATAAAATGTTCAATTATGTCCTGCGTGGACGTATTTGATTCGATAAATCTTTCTTTTAAAGATTTTAAATTAGCTTCCAGTTCGCAATGTTGTTCTTGAAGCTTGGCTATCTGTGTTTCCTTACAGATTAATTCTTTCGATAAATTCGAAATCTCATCCTCTTTCCTGCAACGCTCTTGCTCAAGCTGTAACTGCAAAAGAGACATTTCTATAGCATGTTCAACGAGCAGTTTAGCAACGGTGCTTTTATTCTCTTCAACGATTTGTTCCTCCCTTTTCTTCATATATGTCAATTCTTGATTCTTCTCCTTGATGTTGTGTTCGTATTTTGACATTGTTGATTTTAAACCACCAACTTCTTGAAGCTGCATCTCATTCTTTTTCTTAAGGTGTGCTATCTCATTCAACAGGTGTGCACGTTCATCTTCATAAGCTTTTACTTTTTGTGTTGACTCCAAGAGTTGCACTGCTAAAGATTTACTACGTGTTTCCGCCGCTTCAACTTTCTTCTTATATTTTTCAACAGTTGCATGTAGATACGCATTTTGTTGATTCATCTTAAGTAACTTTTCATTAACAAACTTGTTTCCCAGTTTTGCATCACATAGCTCATTCTCAAGAATTCGATTTTGTTCCGAAATCGCATCATGAATTGAATTCAATCTTTGCTGATCAGCTTTCATTGCAGCTATGGTTGCATCTTTGGCTTCAATTTCACTAGCTTGCTTTACCATATCATTTTTTAATGATAAAATAATCGCCGTGTTACAATTTAGTTGTCGCGTCATAACACTGATACCAATATCGTTTTCCATTTTCTAAAAAAAAATGTATTTATTGTTTAAGAAATTATACCTTATTCAACCAAGAAATATTTGACATGTCACCAAACTTTGCGTAAAAATCTAGCAATGCATAGCCTAGTGGTTATGGAGGTGGTTACGAGGTTAGTGGTTCAGTCCACAGCGCGAGTATGTTAACCTCGGCCACGTGTCAACCCATGTCATGTGAGGGAAACTGGGTAAACAGTGCCGGTTTATATCTAACGTATACATTCAAAACACAGGAATAACATTTATAACAGTGTTTCCAACGCTAAACTAGCTGTCCTGTATATATATTTGGAATAATGCTTCAATTTGATATACGTATAGTAGGTAGTGGAGGTTCAATTAACTTATAAAACAGAGCAACAAAACTCACTTGATTGGACGCAATGTTAAGTTTTTCTTCATCTGCGACGATTGTTGCATTCTCTTCAAAAACGGTAACGTCTACCTCACTACTTTGTTTAACATCAACAACAGACTCGTTTTTTACAAGCTGGTTGTTGATAACTTGTTTATTTGATTTGTTTTTATATTGATTCTTCTTCGTCTTACGTTTACCCATCGTGAAAGTTTCACAAGCAAACTATAAATGATTTTTTTGTCTATGACAACAAATTTGACGTCAGTTTAAATGCAACGTCATCAAAATGGTGCCGTCTTCACAACATGGTTGCGTAATTCAATTTAATAGCGAAACGCTGACGCCAAAAAGCCATGAGCCATGAAACTTTATAAAATCTGCACAAAAAGAGAGTGTATTGATAGTGTAACTAGAAATATAAACAGAGGATAAGAGAAAAGAGAGAAGAATTTTTTTTCCATTGATAAAAAATATTACAAAAAGTTACATTACAAAAAATAATTATGGCAAATTGTGACTTGAAAATACATTATTGTCATAAGATTCCTAATAATTTAATGTAACAGCAAACATATTCTTAATAGTGTAAGGGCCACCTTGGTGGTTAAAAAAAGCAATCTAAATAGAATTTATTCAGCCATTTGTACAAATTGTAGACGATTAAGAACAAAACCTAAAAGCTTAAGTAAGCCCGCAAGTTATCTTTCTAAGTGTTGCAAAGATGATGGAGGTAGACGGATCCACGGGTCCACAGACTTTACAGTGAAATAGTTTTTTAGGTAAAATGGTGTGATCGAATGACTTTTGTGGATCAATAAAAACAGCGCATACATATTTGTCTTTGTCAAGAGCATTAATGATTTTCGTGGACAGTCACAAGTGGGCGCGCATCGTAAAATAAACTTTTCCGAAAACCGAATTGATTAAACGAGCTATATTACAGTTTAAGTTCTTCTTTCTATTTTTTTTTTGTTCTGTGCTATTATGATTACGACAACATGGGTTAAAAGAAAAGTATCTTTGTATAATGAGATATGTTATGCTGTGTCTCTTTGGTAGTCGATTCACTTGGAAGGTAAGGACCATCTGACTTCTTCCCTCATCAAGAAATCAAGCAATAGCAAACTCCTATGCTCGACTTGAACCAATATAATTTTTTATTAATAACATTTTTTTTTCTATAAAAACATTTAGGTAAGTGACCGGATCAACCTCCGCAATTATGTAATGTAAAGTTGTCAGTCGCGTCACCTTGAAATACAGCCGCTTTCTTAATCTCTTTAACGGGCTTCCTTTTCGCTTTCTAATATGTGGTTGTAGCATAACACCATATCATCAAAGCGAAAAATAATTTCTTGGGAGGATGATTGCCGGTTACCTCCTTCCCCCTCGGCTTCCTCCACCAACTCTCTTCTCCCCTCCTCCTCCTGACTGAGTAAAGAAACTCGTCCCAGACTTTTAAACCATCAACCGGTAACGATAAATATACTACAACGTTCGAATCGACAATGGCGGATGCGAAAGCAGCTCTCGTGCGCAAAAAAGCCAGAGGTTTTGCCAGGCCAACTGGTGCACCTCCTGCAGTAAAACCTTCATATGAAGTGCCAAAATGGTAAGCGTTAAATTTTTTCCCTTTTGTGTTAAACTTACCACTACACTAACAAATGATGTCCCCTTTTTTAGCGGCATTTATTACAAGAAATTTACTCAACTTCCCACCCTTTTAACCTTGTTAAATTTGTCTACAGAAAAGAGTACTAATGTTTTTACAACGACTTTTATATATATGTTATAAATCAGAATTGATCCTTTGTTTCTTAGGGTGTAGGGTATAATATTATAAAACAGGTTTCATTCTGATGATGCATGTTGTTTATAACGAGGGTGCCGATAAGCCGCATACCGCGTAAAAAGTGCGGGCGTTTTCAGGCGAGTTCGGCGTTTTGAAAAAAATTCAAGTATTTACCCGAAAAAACCTGCATAGAACCGAACAATGCCCGAAAAAAACAGACACTAAATATGATTCAAAAAAACTATAAAAATTAAAATAAACCTACTATGTGGCAGCGTTTTTGTTGGTTTTTGAAGAAGTTTACTTTTTAAATAACTTATATATAAACTTTAATAACTCCTTTCTCTTCAAGTGGCTTCTTCCCAACCATCGCCCGCATGGTTTGTTACAAGGAATTGCATGTTCCGGGCAAGTTCGGGAAAGTGAGGGCGGTTTCGGGGGACAACCGCCAATTTTGTTTGAAAAGTTGCCCGAACACGCTCGTATATATGTGGGCGTTTGCGGCTTATCGGCACCCTCTTTGTTTATATCCCCCTAGATTTCTTATGCAAAATAATGCAGACGGTAAAGTGTGGACCAGTTTGTTCCAAATTTTATTTTCCAATAGAGAAATTTTTTGATTTTGGAATTAAATATCGTTTGCATGATGTAGTTTAGATTTAGAACATTATTATAAAAGATGCTAATAGCCACAGTAGAAAAGTTTTAAACGGGTGACTCACTTAGGCCACCGTCAAAAATATAATTGGTTAGCGTCACCTGACCGAAGGCAAAAAAGGCAAAAGTTGAGTCGGGGAGTCAGTAAATTTGTAAAAAATAAACCAAACAATCCACGAACATTCTTCGACATGTACATTTAAAACGAATAACAAAATTTGGCTACGAAATATAGCATTTTTGTAATTTTTTGGGAAAAATTTTTATCCGACTGTCCAACCAACTCACTTTTATAATTAGAAATGACGCTAACGAAACATATTTTCAACGGTGGCCTTATCCATAGTACTTGGATGGATGTGCATATTTTACATGGCTAATCTCACTAATATCGAGGGATATACCCTGTCTATTATTTCCAGCAGGGGCTATGGCTTAGATGGAGAGTCCTTGAGCATTTAATGCTCATTTTGAGCTACGCAGACCCAATTAGGGCCCGCGTTCTACTAGACAACTCCCGGCAACATCCAACGGCCCACACATGGAGCCATCTCCCCAATTTCCCTCACATGGCTTGGGTTAACCTGGGGCTATAGTAACATTCACTCACCCATGTTGAATTGCCGTCAAGAGGAATCGAACCATGGTCTCCCGCACAGGGTACGAGAGCTATAACCACTAATCTACGGCGCCACTTACTTTAAAGAAAATCAAAAACAAACACAAGTTTGACAGAAGAGGAGATAGGCCACATCAGAACACATACCCTTCATGGTTCTAATCACAGGAAGTATGATCACAATTGATTTGCAACAGAAACTCCTCAGGCCTCATTCTGACAAACCTTTACTCTCAACCCTGCTCTACCTGTTGTAAAACGTGACCTAGAATAACCCACTAAAAAATACATATGTTGAAGTTTAAAACGCTACTCAGGCCTACGAAATAGAGAAAAAAGTTGTAATTATGTATGTTTGAATATTATAACGTGAATTAACATAATCATCATTCTCATCATCATCATTCTCGGCTTAATAGACTGTGTTAGATCTAAACTCAACTTCTCCTGTATCAAGTCTGTCCTTATAACCTCCTGCCAAGTCCTTCTCGGTCTGCCTCTGGGCTTTGCCCCAGGAACTATCAAGTCTCTACACTTTCTTACCCAATTATCCCCCCCCCCCCATTCTGCCGCAGCCAATTTAATCTTCTTATCTGGATAACATCTTTAATTCTACGGATACTTAACCTGCTTCTTAGCTCATCTGCACTCTTTCTGTCTCTCAGACTGGCGTTACACATCTACCTAACCATTCTCATATCATTCCTTTCTAAACGATCAAGATCTTCCTGCTTCACTGCCTATGTCTCACTACCGTACAACATAACACTTCTTACAACACAGGCCTCATACAGCCTACCTTTTACCTCAATTGACAAGACTCTGCTGGTCAACATAAGAAGTAACTCTCGGAACTTTTTTCAAGCATAACCTATCCTGCAAGTAACACTTCTTCCAACACCCTCTTCACTGCCCAACATATCACCTAAGTAACAGAAGTTCTCAACTATCTCTAACAAGCCACTGTTGTACATCATTAAAGCTGGAAATACTGCATTCTCGATAATCTCACCTTTGCAACGCTTGCATACAAACTGAATGTCAGCTCTTAACCTTCCACCAATATTACTACACTTCTTATGTACCCAATGCTTGCAAATTTGACATAAAATTGAGTCACTACCAACCCCTGCAAACTACACAAGGCTACTTTGCAACTAGAAGGTCACACTTGGCTGCAATGCTACTAAACATGACTTCAAACTTTGCTGCGTTCACCCTTAACCCTTTCTCTTCTAGTCCTTTCTTCCACTTCTCAAACTTTTCAACTAATTCTTCCATCAACTCTGCTATGAGAACCAAATCATCTGCACACTAAATTCATCACTAAGTGAATTGTTAATCTTGACACGACTTCTAGCATTGCTGTACATAGACTTACCATTG